>NW_027202431.1:0-170000 GCF_024711535.1 Dipodomys merriami
AGCCCCCTGAGTAGCTAGGATTATAGAGATGAACTGCAACTCCAGGCTTCCCTTGTTATTTAAAATAGAATCTCCTAAATTGCAGAAGACTTTCAACTGAAGTTGATTCAAAGTCCACTAGATGGCAGGATTGCCTACTTTAATACCAAAGGCAAGCAGAGTCACAGATTCTCCTTTACAACTCAATACAGAGCCTCAGCTCTTCTGACAACTCTGGGATGTCCATTTGACTTTTTTTAAAAAAAATCAATGATCAATCATTAAGAGTCAAGATACAGTGCTATCAAATTACATCTAAACTTACAAAGAAAAATTGCTGTGGAGGCAAAAAGTAGTAAGTAGGGAAATACAAGGTTAGTATTTCTATTTCTTTTTTTTTTATTGTGAAAATACCGTACAGAGGGGTTACAATTACATGAGCAAGGTAAAGGTTAGTATTTATAACCTTGTCTCTAATCCTCTATTTTCCATTCTTCATGGTTTTCTGGTGAACTCTGACGTGAATCACAAGTTTCTTCTCCTCACAATCCTTTATTTAGCTGGAGGACAGATTGCTAAGAGTGACAAGATGCAGGTGTAGAGGATTCCTTTGATTTGCAAACAAAACTTAGTCTAAAGCTCTGGCTTGAAAAAGAACTGGGAGCCAATGGCTCATTCTGTAATCCTAGCTACTCACAAGGCTGAGATCTGAGAATCACTATTTGAAGCCAGCTCAGGCAGCAAAAATCCATGAGACTCTATTTCCAGCAAACCACCAGAGAAGTGGACCTATGGCTCAAAGTGGTAGAGAGCTGGCCTTGAGCAAAAGAGCTCTGGGACAGACTCCAGGTTCTGAGTTCAAGTTCATGACTAATAACAAACAAAAAGAAGGGGAGTGTGTTTTATCGCCATGGTTGTATTGGTCAGCTTTGCTTTACTACAGTAACATACTTGAAGCAATTAGCTTATAACTGAAAAGTTCCCTTAGCTACCCACAGTTTGTGGGTTCTAGTCCAAGGTCAAGTAGTCTCTTGCTTTGAGCCTCTGGCAAAGATTGCATATCCTGATAGGAACATGTGTCAGAGAAGATGCTCAGATGACAGGCAGAATAGGGGAGCAGGAAGCTCTTGACCTGAAGACCTGCCCATAAAGACTCAACTCTTAAAGGGCCCCTAATATCTCCAGTACTGGTGTTTTAGAGATGAAATCCTTAGCACATTCAATACCCAAACTATAGCAGTGACTTTGTCAGGGTGAGACCTTGAGAATTTTAACATCTTTGAGACACAACATCTCCAAGGCAAAGTTATAAAACTAGGAGACTGTAATATCCAGTGATTATGAGAACTAAATAATATCATAATATCATAAGGAAATCCTGCTAAAATATAATTTGAGGCAGGCACTGGTGGATCACACCTGTAATTTTATACTTACTCAGGAGGCTGAAATCTAAGGATCCAGGTTCAAAGCCAGGCTGGGCACGAAAGTCGGAGAAACTCTTATCTCCATTGCACCACTAGAAAACCAGAAGTGGTGCTGTAGCTCAAGTGGTAGAGCACTAGCCTTGAGCTGAAGAGCTGAGGGACAGTGCTCAGGCCCAGAGTTCAAGCCCCATGACCAACAACAACAACAACAAAAGAATGGATCCGGGAGCCTTATCGCATCTCCATCCTGCCTGTACCTGTCCCTTATGTATAGGGTCTTAGCTTCTCCCTCTGAGGCATGGCCTGGTCCAGTTGGTGGGTATAGGGTTAGATAGGGTATAGGGAGTGCTGTAGGGAGTCTCCTTGGTTTCTCTGTCTCTACTGAGTCATTACTGCATTGTGAGATTTGCATGCATCATCTTGCTGGGTCCTTCTCCTCAGGCATCTTGTTGAATCATCTCTCTCCCCTATTGGAGCTGGTCCTTGCTGTTATCCTTTACCTAGCCAGGGAGGCCTAACTCCTTCATGAAGGAATATGGAGGGAAGCTCAGACACAAAGCTACCTAAGAGAAAAATCTCCTCTTAAGTAGCTACCATATTAGGAAACAAAGGGACAGAGAGAGAGGCAGATTTGCCACAACTCCCCAATGTCTCTTCAAACTAACAGCAGTAAACATTGGTGGAAAAATGAGTCTTCATCCCATCTTTCTACCTCTAAAATATGCATATTTCTTCATCAGTCTTTCTCTTACTCTCTCTTATTCTTATCTTCACTCCAACCTCCATTCTTCAATGGCCTTTTAGCCCCAATTGCCTCTACCATGCCTCTAATTTTCTTCTTTTCCCCAATTGCCTCTACCATGCCTCTAATTTTCTTCTTTTCTTCCATCCATCCCTCAAGCTTGCTCGTGATTCCCAAAGGTAGGGCTTGGAGATATTCAAGACCTTGAGAAATAGAGAGGTTGATAACTCCTATGTTGAATGAGAAAGAGGGGGAGTAAATAAACCTAAATGCAGCCTTCAGCATTCAGAAACATGGGTTGTGTTTTCATTGGCCCCAGAATTGTTTTGGAAAGCAGGAGAATGTTCTCTCAACACTTTCAATTTATTTATTGTTGCAAAGGAGAAGTGTAGCCTTGGAGATTTGAAGCAAGTGAACTTCCAAGGCATAGTCCTATGTATCAATATCACTTCCATCCCATTTGCACAGTTGCCTAGTAACGTGTGAGTGAGCCCCATCCATCTCTGACCCACTTGCATGGTCTTGCAGCCTCTCTCCTGTGGGAGTAAGACTTGTGTTAGTACAGTGCCAATCCCATTATTAACTGTCTTCTTTGCAAGTGAAAACAATGTTTTAAAAAATGCTCACAGGTTTTAAAAAAATGCTCACAGGGCATAAGAGAGCAAGGCATGATTGGCTCTGAGAGATAAAGTGGGATGAAGCTGTATTAGAAAACTGTTATTTAAACAGAGTTGGCAACTTCATCCATAGTAACTCTCTCTTCTGGATGGACAGAAACACAAACTCCCAAAAACCAGTCTGGCAAAGAAAGCTACATGGACGTCCAATGATTCTGACCTTTTATTCTGTTTACAAGAGAGCTGAAGTCCTGGCAGGAAAGGGGACAGGTCCTATAGGGACAAAATCCAAGTGGTGGTGTCAATGCAGTGATAATGGTCCCTTGTCATTCTGGTGTCATCTCTCAGTCTGTCCAAATCCAGGTGTTGTGAACTCCCTGGGGAGTAGTCTATGAAGAGATAAAAGGGGAAATTCAGTTCTTTGATCAGTTTCTCAGGAAGTGCTGAGAATCATGTCAGGCAAAGTGACATTCTTTTTCTATTGCTGGAGTTTTCTTTTTTGGGGGGGTGGGTCCGGTTTGGGGGCCTGAAGTCTGGGCCTGGGTGCTGTCCCTCAGCTCTTCAGCTCAAGGCTAGCCCTCTACCACTTGAGCCACAGCGCCACTTCCGGCTTTTTTCTTTTTGCTTATGTGATGCTGAGGAATCGAACCCAGGGCCTCGAGCATGCAAGGCAAGCGCTCTACCACTGAGCCACCTTCCCAGCCCCTCTATTGCTGGAGTTTTCTGAATTGTCAATATGCACCATGCCTAGTACATCTCCAAGTGTGTATCTATAGGGAAGAGCATCATTTTCTGTTTTACTTTGCAACACAACACTTCCTCTTGCATTCTTAAATAGCATCTTTTTGTACAGATCATCCATGAAATCTCTACTTTGGGACTTAGCTATATAATAGATATGTCTTACATTTATGGAGCTGACCAAGTCCATCTGCAGTTCCCCTTTGTCTTATTAGAAAGAATTTGCATGGATCCAGTGAAACCTTGTATGATGTGTTCCTCAGGCAGTGGTAGGAAAGGACCTACAATTATGTGGCATCTCCATCCCTTCCATAAACTCCTTTCTCCAATCTTCCATCTTGTCTTGATTCCAGTAGGAATGGTAGGCATCTCTGAGGGAGGTATAATGGGCCAACATACAAGTCAGTAGCACTATATTTTCACAGAATACATTTCCCTGATGTGGTACAAACTCTGTGTGTATCTGTGAGGGAAGGAGTTGTTGAAGGGGAGGCTTGACCTGGGAGAACACCAATGAGGTTTTACTGGGATAATTCAGGAAGGATGTGATGCACTGCTGACACAGTAGCTACAGAAGAGAAGATGGACAGTGCTCCCTTTGTGTGTGTTCAAGGAAGAGATAGCAAGACAATGGTGAGGGACCTGAGATGTGCTAACAAGGGTTAAAAATTTGATCTTTACTGAGTCCTCATCTATTCCGAATTAGCTAGTGTGAGGATGCTAATATTTGATCAAAATTTTTTAATGAAATGTCCCTCTACAGTCTAAAGAGTCATTTTACTTAAGTCAAATGATTGGGAAGCTATAAAGAAGCATGTAAGGCCAGGTGCCAGTAACTCATGCCTGTCATCCTAGCTACTGAGGAGGCTGAGATCTGAGGATAGCCATTTGAAGCTAGCCTGGGCAGAAAAGTCCCCATGAGATACTTATCTCCAATCAACCACTAAGAAACTGGAAGTGGCACTGTGGCCAAGTGGTAGAGGGCTCACCTTCAGTAAAAGAAGCTCAGAGATAGCACCCAGGCCCAAAGTTCAAGCCCCAAGACTGGCTAATTGTGTATATATACTACATATATATGTGTATATATGTATACACACATATATACATGTACATACATATATACATGTATATAGATATGTATATGTATAGAGAGAGAAACATAGACATATATACAAAAGCATATAGGAAGCTATGGGCTCATTAATAGGAATTATGTGGAGGAAGAGCTTTTTTGGACTATGGTTCCAATGTATACTAAACCAAGACTGTTGCTGGTGGCTCATGTCTGTAATCCTAGCTATTCAGGAGGCAGAGATTTGAGGGTAGAAGTTCAAAGTCAGACTGAGGAGAAAAAGCTATGAGAAATCTCAAATTAACCAGCAGAAGTCCTGAACGTGGAGCTGTGGTTCAACTGATAGAGTGCTAGACTTAAGGAAAAAAGCTCCGGGACAGTGCCCAGGCCTTGAGTTCAAGCCCTAGTACTGGCATGAAAACCAAACCAAACCACACAGAATAATCATAGGGCTTCTATCACAGGCAGCTCACCTCTATACTCCATGAGCAGCCAGAAGAAATCTCCAAATTATCAAAGCCACCATATTGGATAATCTTTTTTCCTAAACAATTAACTTTATGTAATCCAAGACTTCAGTCAAACAAGAATCTCACTTTAAGGCTCATTTAAAGTGAGATATATTCCCAACGTAATCAGAAGGTAAGCTAGCTAGAAAGGATTTCTCAGTAGTGGGAAGTTAAGAAAGAAGAAAAAGTGACACTCGGAGTTCTCTTACTAGTCTTCACAGATCATGATGTGTGAAAAGAATCACTTGAATTTATGTGTAACAAGGAAAGACAGTGTGGTTAATTTCCAGAAGGCCAATTAATGAGATTTCTGAACCAGGAGCTCAACCTGAAATCCTAGGTATTAAGGAGACTGAGATTAGAGGATTGTGATTCAAAGCCAGCCTAAGTAGGAAAATCTATAAAGCCAGTAGTGGATCTGTGGCTTAAGTAGTAGAGAGACAGCCTTGAGTAAAAAAACTAAGGGAGAGTATAAGGCCCTGAGTTGAAGCCATACTACTGACAAAAGAAGGGAAGAAGGGAATGAGGGAGAGGAAGTTAGGGAAGCAAAGGAAAGAAGGAAGGAGAGTAAAATTGAATCACTGATGATAATTACTCTTAGTGATTCAGGAGTTCTGGGTTGTAATGACTTTTCTGTCATTAGAGGGCAGTGTTGAGTTTCCTAATGCAGTAATTACCAGGGCAAAATTGTGAGATCCTATAGAGAGCTCATCAGAACTAGATCCTAATTTTGGCTCCACTAATTGCTCATTGCTGCTTTGCATCATTTTGAACTAAGTCTTTCTATGTAAAATGTGGTTCATATTTATACATAGTTACAGGCAACAACAACAACAAAAGACCTATGAAAGTCTCTTCAAATAGGAACCTAGATGGCCTTATTGAGTGCGGGATAATAAAGCAAGGTTTTGTTATTATCTATGGAAATAGAGGACAAGCATGATTAAGATTGAGATTGTGTAATATGAATTCGGCTTCCATCAATGTCTAAGTGTGATCTTTCATGATAAAGGCTGGCTTATGCTCCTCTTCCATATCACATGTTCCATGGTCATCATTCTCTCATCCTGACTGGGCAGGGATGTTTTCTTTGTTCCAAACCAAGTGAGAGTCAGTTCATTAACATGAACTCCTTACAATGACACAGATCTTGAATTTTTCTACCTTTCTATCATCAATATCTAATTCTAAAATAGAATGAGTATGTGGTGTTTTGCTTGTTTTTGTTTTTTAGTTTAGGCTGGACATCAGTGGCTCACACCTGTAATCCTAGCTACTCAGGAGGCTGAGATCTGAGGATCATAATTCAAAGCTAGCCAGGGCAGGAAAGTCCATGAGACTCTTATCTCAAAGTAGCCATCAGAAAAGCCAGAAATGACTTTGCTTTTACTGTGGTTCAAGTGGTAGATCATTAACCTTGAGTAAGATAACTTAAGGACAGCACCCAGGCCCTGAGTTCTAGCCATAGGATTGGCACACACACAAAACAGTGTTCAATGTTTTCAGAAGTGGTGAAGTGTGACTCAAAGTAGTAGATAGCTAGCTAGTAGAAGCTCAGGGATAGCACCCAGTTCAACAACAAATATCACACATATACATTGAAGCCAGCTCAAGATTTTTGTCTTCAGCTTTATTAGTATATATGTCTCTTCTAGTGCATAGACAGTAAGATCTCTGCTTAGTGTCTTCAGCTTCACAGATGTTTTAGTCTGTGAACCCTGGGGCTTCCCACTGTGTGACATTCACATGCAGAGGGAAGGACTCCCTTTCCTGCAGCTTCCTGTATGTTATGTTCCAGCAGCTTCTGTCACCTTCTTGCAGCTCAGGCAGGCTCTCCCCCCAATGCCCCCAACCCCTTGGTCCCCACCCCCTACTCCAGCCTTATCCTTTCAGGTCTCCTGCCTGGGACTCTCTGAATTATTTCCAGTCAGAGTCCTGCAGATTAAGTGATGCCTTGGGTAGGATTAAATCCAGAAAAGTTCCTTCTCCCATAGTCCAACTACTTCTCTCTTTAAAAAAATATCATTTTGGCCATTTCTAAGGTCTTCATAAGTCCTTTGTGGCTGAATGCTGGTGGCTCACACCTATAATCCCAGCTACTCAGAAGGCTGAGGTCTAAGGATCTTAATTCAAAGCCAACCCAGGCAGGAAAGTCTATGAGACTTTTCTCTCCAGTTGACCACCAAAAAGCTGGAAATGGAGCTGTGGTAGAGGACCAACCTTGAGTGAAAAAAGTGAAAAAATTAAGAGACAGTGCCCAGGTTCAAGCCCAGGTATGGGAACAAAAATTAAAATCTTTTTTTTTCTTTTTGGTCCTGTCGTGGGGCCTGAACTCTGGGCCTGGGCGCTGTCCCTCAGCTCTTCAGCTCAAGGCTAGCGCTCTGCCACTTGAGCCACAGTGCCACTTCCGGCTTTTTTCTTTTTTTGCTTATAAGGTGCTGAGGAATCGAACCCAGAGCCTCAGGCCTGCAAGGCAAGCGCTCTACCTCTGAGCCATCTTCCCAGCCCCAAATTAAAATCTTTTATCCTCTATTTGGCTCAGTGTTTAAATACTGTCTGTGGGAAGGGTAAATTTGTTAGAATCTTTATTATAAAGTTTAGAACATCACTCAGTTGGTATTCCTAGGTTGTAAAATGAGCTGAACTAAACAGAAATAGTGGCTTAGAGATACCATGTCTCATTAGATTTTATCTAAACCTTCTAGCACCTTTTTGTAAATTTGAAAAGATACATAGAAAAATAATTTCAGTAGACTATTTTCTTCAACTCAACTGATTGCAAGTGTTACTATTTCTATAAATTACCAGTACAACATTAAGATGCTTTTCATTATTTTTATATTAAACCTGCAGTACGGATAATGGATTTTCAGCAGCCTAATTTAGGTGCTAAATCTTCAACAGTTTAAAAGAAATAATGTACTATGAAAACCAGAGCTAAGTTCAATAAAAATCTTTAGATTGGTTCTATTTTAGTTGGACTTCAACGCAGGGCCTAGGTACTGTCTCTTAGCTCTTTCACTCAAGGCTAATGTTCTACCACTTTTGACACACAGCTGTACTTCTGGTTTTCTGGTTGATTGGGGATAAGAGTTGTATGGACTTTCCTGTTCAGACTGGTTGTGAACCACAATCCTCAGATATAATCCTCCTGGGTAGCTAGGACTACTAATAGGCATGAGAAACTAGCTCCTGGCTTGTTTAAAACTTTTTTGGGAGGGGTACAGTCGTGGGGCCTGAACTATGGGCCTAGGTGCTGTCCCTCAGCTCTTCAGCTCAAGGTTAGCGCTCTACCACTTGAGCCACAGTGCCACTTCCGGCTTTTTTTTCTTTTTGCTTATGTGGTGCTGAGGAATCGAACCCAGGGCCTCAAGCATGCAAGGCAAGCGCTCTACCACTGAGCCACCTTCCCAGCCCTTGTTTAAAACTTTTAAGGTAAATCAACAGAAAATAAAATAAAATTAAGTCACATGTTAAATGTCCCCAGGTGCTTGTGACTATTGGCTACCATATTGGACAAACTAGGCTTGGATGACAAGAAAGGATTTTTTTTATTTTTATTTTTGCTAAGCAAAGGAGCTTTTCTAGAAGACTTGAAGTATAATGTTACAGAAATTAACATCTAATATGCCTGTAATCACTTTTAGGAAATGCAAGAAATAAAATACGTCTTTAAATATTTTAATATCTATGGGGCAGAAAAAGTTCCCTATGTGGGAGGCTGAGTATGGGAGGATTGTGATTTGAGGACAACTTAGGCAGAAGCTGGATGTGGTGGCACACAGCTGATGATAGCTAAAAGTAGGCATATCTGTCTATGGATCATGCCAGGGTGGAAAGTGAGACCCAATGCTTCACAGCAACCAGTCGGAAATCTGGGCAGGCAGGTTGGATAGTATCATGCCAGTCTAGGAAATACAAAGCCCTGAGTTCAAACTCTATTATGGAAAAAACAAATATTCCCCCATTTTACAAAAATCTTTTTCTAACACCAAAGCCAAATTAGTTTGCATAATGTACATCATTTGTGTGCAGAATATGTCAACAAATTACTGTTGTTTTAATACAACATATGTTCCTCCTTCTATGAATTTTCCTTTTGGGATTCATATTTAATAATATCCTGGCTATCAAAGCCCACTGTGAAAGTGTTACTTTTGTTATTGTTGACTGAATAATTAGAATGATGATGTTGACTGTTTAAAAAATGACCTTTTGGCATGGTGGTTATAATTGCCTTCACTCCTGAGACAGAAGAGTGCTTGAATTGGCTGAGGTGAAATTCCAGCTTAGTGAAATAACTCTAATAAATGGTATTTGACTGTGGGAACTAACATGTAGTTACAATTCAAATTTAAATAGATAAAATGTTTTCTTTTTCCAATTTGAAAAAGGACCATAGGGGAACTATCTGTTCCTGAATCAGAGTAGGAAACCCAAGGAGGACTTTCTGCTTTCTACCACCCAGGGAGTGTGGGAGGAATTCTTAGTAACTATAGCAGAGGAGGGGATCATGACTGGGAAGATTTTTTTTAGAGGAGAATCTGTGCATGTGTAAGATTGTTATCCCATAATGTAAGAATATGAATGAGATGCGACCTGTGTGCATGAGGCCCTAGTAGGACTTTATTGCCCAAAGGTCAAGCTAAAGGCACAAGGGGTTCCACTACACACATACCTCAATTTCCATTAGAACTGGCCTAGAATTGTAAGCACTCCCTGACCACAAAGGAAGTGGCATGGGAGGTACTGGGGAGGAGGAAGAGCTCAAGGTGTCTAGGCACCCATGACTAGGAGAGGGGTGTTGATCTGTGCATTCTTTCTCTGGGATGTGGAAGTATTAACATTTAGATTAATTTCTCAAGGCAGTTGTGCTATCGGATTTCTCTCTCTGGCCAGCTCACTTTAAATGGCTGTAAAACGCCTAAGGTCTCCTGTGAACTTCAGAAGTAGAAATGTTTGTGGAGAAGGGATTGAATCCATTCCGTCTTCCCTCAGCACCTATGCACAGACCTTCTCTGTGTTCAGAACGGCAATGCATTTGTAAAGGTGTAAGCCTTTACATTCCCAGGACCTTAAAAGGGCAGTTTCTTCAGGTCTCTGAATGGTGCAATTGCTTGGCCAGGTCAGAGATAGAACCTCCTCCCTCCTCCTCCTCTACCTCCTCCTCCTCTACCTATTCCTCCAATCCCTCCTCCTCCTTCTCTCCTTCTTCATCCTCCTCCTTCCTCTTCCTCCTTCCTCCTCCTCCTCTTCCTCCTCCTCCTCTTCCTCCTTCTCCTCTTCCTCCTCCTCCTCTTCCTCCTCCTCCTCCTCCTCCTCCTCCTCCTCCTCCTCCTCCTCCTCCTCCTCCTCCTCCTTCTCCTCTTCCTCCTCCTCCTCTTCTTCTTCTTCTTCTTCTTCTTCTTCTTCTTCTTCTTCTTCTTCTTCTTCTTCTTCTTCTTCTTCTTCTTCTTCTTCTTCTTCCTCTTTTTCTTCTTCTATTCTTCTTCTATTCTTCTTCTCTCCTTTCCTCCTTCCCTTCCCTGAAAGTATTCCAGCCACCCCATATTTGGGAAGTAAGTCTAAATTTATTGATAATGCTAAGTTTGGTGTCTGTATATGCTTTGTAAAATAAAACAAAAAAGTCTTATGCATTGCTTGTCAAAAAAGATGTGTTTTTTCTCTTTGAAAGACGTAACTCTGAGCTGTCTCAGGACAGCACAATTTCAGACGTCTATACTCCTGTGCATCTGTTGGTCTGCCGAGGTGACAATAAAGACTCCTATAATTTGGCTTATTAATTGTAGCATCTTTTGTTTTGTTACTGATTGGGTTACAACACTCAGAGCTCAGCCTCCTAAGTCGCTACGATTACAGGTGGGAGCCACTGCCTTTCTGTTCACATCAAATAAGCATGCAACTGTTTCAAGTCAAGTACACTGAAGGGAGAGATTGGGAGAAGAAATCTGGGGTTTGCAGGGTTGCTATCAGATGAATGATTCTAAATTACAGAGCGGAGACTGATTTATATGTAATCAATTTGGATTTGGTTTCCCATCTTTAAGTGTAAGAACCAGCCAGGCAGTTCATGTCTCTGCAACCAACTGAATTCAGTTCTGAGTCTCAATTTTCAAGTTGCCAAGTGTTGGGGTCTCCCTTTCCTTGTCTCAAGAGGTAACGCTGATCAAAACGTATTGTATTTACTTATTAAATGGAAGCTCCTTTGCATAACTACCTAAAGATTATTCTTTAAAAAGAAAATTTTTTAAAAAGAGGAAAAAACTTTAACAATGTGGCTTAAGTAGTTAATGTAACAAAAAAGGAAAAATTTAAAAGCCATAAAAGCTGGCCAAAGCAGAAACTTGTAACAGGATGTAAATAATACAAGGAGATAGGACTTAATTAAAATAGCTTTTTATTTCAAAGGTTATGCAAAGTTGTATGAGAGAAAGAAACCAAATTTTGACCAAAGATGGTAACTCTTTTTTTTTGTCCTAGGACTTGAACTCAGGGCCTGGGCATTGTCCCTTCCTCAAGATTAGCATTCTAGTACTTTGAACCACAGGTCAATTCCTCATTTGGGGGTGGGTAATTGTACATAAAAGTCTCACAGACTTTCCTGCCAGGGCTGGTCTCAACCCTTGATCTTCAGATCTCAGCCTCCTGAATAGCCAGGATTACAGATATGAGGTACCAGAATATAGCTTGAAGACTGTACTTCATATACCCCCTTCCCCCAGTTATGTATTAAAAGCTACTGATCCTGTCTATATTTCTGAAGAAGGGCTGAAGTGCTGTCTTCCCCCCTGTCTACAAGGTAATAAATTTCCTTTCTCTCATCTTCACTGTGTGTCTTTATTTGGTTTATAAGGACAAGAGGCTGCAGCTGGTTTGTGGAATAGCTGGAAATTGGACCTAGGGTCTCCTATGCAGTAGTACACCAATTCCTTCTACCAATTCCTTCTACCATCAGGCTGTAACTTGAATGATATACCTGAGGGACAACCACATATGTCAAATGTCAGGTTTCTGAATGGAAGATTATTTTGAATTTTCTTTTGCAGGTTTTGTTTGTGGAGATGGCTGTAGTGGCATGCATGACCAGTTAAATTTCCTAGAGGACAAATGGGTAAGAGTGAATGGGGGAGGGGAGACAAGGAAGAGATGGAGGTCACTGGATTCAATTATATGGGAATAGTTTGCAAGATACAGAGAAGCCACATCTTGAGAGGTCAAATTGGGAATCTTTTTTTTTTCTTTTGGTCAGTTGTGGGGCTTGAACTCTGGACCTGAGCACTGTCCCTCAGCTCTTCAACTTAAGATGAGTGCTCTACCACTTGAGCCACAGTGACAGGGTCACGGAATTTCCTGCCTGGGCTAGCTTTGAACTGTGATCTTCAGATCTCAGCCTCCTTAGTAGCTAAGATTATAGGTGTGAGCCATCAGCGCTTGGCTGGGAGTCTTTAGTAAAATATCGGTGACTACAGGTAGACTCCTGTCCCAAAGACCTGCAGCCCAGAACAGAGCTTGCACAAAGCTTTTAAAGGCAAAAACCATGTTGTGGGTGGGGACAAAGCTCACCACAAGCTAACCATATAGGATAACAATCAGGGGTGAGCATTCTCTATAGCAAAACTTTCCTGGGGCTAAACAGGATGACATGTATGTAACCCAAAAAGTGGCCTGTCTCACTTCAAGGCTTTTCAAGAAGGTTCCCCTAACGAGTTCTCTTTTGGTTGTTGTTGTTGTTGTTGTTGTCAGTCATGGGTGCTGTCCCTTGAGCTTTTTTGCTCAAGGGTAGCACTCTACCTCTTTTGGGTTTTTTTGGTCGGGTCATGCGGCCTGAACTCTGGGCCTGGGCGCTGTCCCTCAGCTCTTCAGCTCAAGGATAGCACTCTACCACTTGAGCCACAATACCACTTCTGGCTTTTTTTTCTTTTAGCTTATATGGTGCTGAGGAATCGAACCCAGGGCCTCATGCATGCAAGGCAAGTGCTCTACCACTGAGCCACCTTCCCAGCCCCCACTCTACCTTTTTGATTCAGTTTTTCTGATTGTTAATTCGAGATGATATAAATCTCACAGACTTTCCTGTCCAGTCTGGTTTTGAACCACAGTTCCCAGATCTCAGCCTCTTGAGTAGCTACATTTGCAGGTGTGAGTCACCAGTGCCCAGCTTGTATCTAACTCTTGAGTGTTTTTTGTCATCTGCTTGTCACTGTATGCTCAAATCAGCCATCAAAATTGAGAACAATAGCATTAGGTGTGCTCAGAAAAAGAGCCTGTTCTCCTGTGAGTGATTTCATGACTTTCCCCAGGGGTGGCCAGACCTGTACTCAGTCCACAGAGACACCATGGCCTTCTTCTGATGGACTCTAAAGCTTGAAGAGGGAGCCCCATCACCGGCTGCACTTTGTGGACATTATTGCCCATGTGTCCAGAGTCACATAGGATACCCTGCTCCCTGGGAAAGAAAGGGAGGGAAACTCCAACACTTGGCAACTAGAAAATTGAGACTCAGAACTGCACTTAGTTGGATATAGAGCAATGAACGGCTTGGCTATTTCTTACACTTAAAGATGGGGAACCAAATCCATATTGATTACACACAAACTAGTCTCTACTCTGTAGTTCAGAATCATTCATCGGATAGCCACACTGCAAGCTCCAAGATTTCTTCTCCCAATTCTCTCTTCAGAGGCCTTGATTGGAAACAGTTCCATGCATATTTGATGTGAACAGAAAGGCAGTGGCTCCCACCTGTAATCCTAGCTACTCAGGAGGCTGAGGTCTAAGTATACTGGTTTGAAGCCAGCCCAGATAGAAAAATCTATGGGATTCTTATCTCCAACTAATGAGCAAAAAGCTAAAAGTAGAGTTTACTCAAGTGGTAAAATGCTAGCCTTGGGGAAAAAAAAACTAAAGGACAGCCAGACCATGGAGTTCAGTCTCTGTACTGGAATAAAAAGAAAAGGAAGGAAGGACAGGGAGGAAGGAAGGAAGTAAAGAAGAGGGAGGAAGTAAAGATGAGGGAGGAAGGAAGAAGGAAAAAGAAAAAGGGTAGGAGGAAAGAAGAGGGGGTTAGAGGGAGAGAAGAAGGGAAGGAAACCTAGTCTCATATGTATCACTATGGTTCTATCTCTAGCCAAGTAATTGCTTCGTTCAGAGACCTGGAGGAAGTTAATACTCTTTAAAGGTCCTGGGAATGTAAATGCTTACACCTTTACAAATGCAATTCCATTCTGCTGAAGAGAAAGGGTCTGTGCAGGAGCTCTGAGTGTAGATGGAATGGATGCAGTCCTTCTCTGCAAACATCATTTCTACTTTGAGGTTCACTGGAGACCTCAGTAGTTACAGCCATTTAAAGTGAGTTGGCAAAGAGAGAAATCCAATAATACAACTGGCATGAGAAAGTAATCTACATGTTAATACTTTCACATCCCAGACTCCTCTGGGCCCAGGGTTTGAAAGAACTGTAGCCGACTGCAATGTTAGCAGAGGGAATTGCTAGTCAAGGGCACCCTGAGAAGAGATGAAGATCTCGTTCCTGATAGGATAGAATTCAATTAGAAACTGGTCACACCCCACCCAAGTTTTTCAAAGCAAACCAGCCTATGGACTTTCCTTGATGCCTATGCCCAACGTCCAACAGAGACAGACATGTGGCATTTTCTGTTTCTTTTTGGAGTCCCAGGTTGGGAAAAGCATGTACTCAGATAGGACAATGGGAGAACTGAGCATCTACATCAGGATACCACTAAAAAAAATGTATACCAAAAACTAATGGACAACAAATCAAAAGAGCTGTTTTACTAGTACTCTGCTGCTGCTGCTGCTGTTCTGTTCTGTTCTGTTGCTCTAGCTACTGAGCCAGTATGGTGGAGTGGGGATTTTGCTGATTGGCTGTCTCCCTTTTCATGGACCATGTTGATGGGTTGTCTCTCTTACAGACCATGGTTGGAAAGTTGCATACATGGGGAATATCTTGGGAGCATCTTCCACTTAGTCCATTTCTTGCTCTTGGTGCACCTGGTCATTTTCTCCTGGCTATTGTGATTTCTCTGTCCACCACGTTTCCTTAAATGGGGTCTGCACACTGGCTTCCATCTGACAGCTATAGAAACACATGTTTCTCAATTGGGAATGTTTTCCTAAGTCTACCTGTCCATCAATGGGAACCAGTGAACCTGGTTAGCTCTGAAAGTGAGTCGAAGGAATCTGTACTCAAATACTCATGGCAATGAGAGGAGTTGTTACCATTTGGGAGTGAATTTCATACATGCAATTGCAAAACCCTGTTTTCCCTAACTTCAAGAAACATGTTTAAGCATGATTGCAAATGAGAAACAGTTGTAGTGAAAATCAAATTCAAGAACATATGTTGCTTTTTTTTAATCAAATGTTATTTTATTTAAAGATATAAGTAAAGCAGGTGTTAGTACAATGTCAAGGACACTGAAGACACAGTAGTTTAAAAAGATCCCTTATGAACCCCACACTATGGTGAAAAGATGGATATTAATCAAATTGTACTAATGAAAGTGCACTGAGGGTTCTTCAAAAAATAACCATCTCATTCCTGTCATCCTAGCTAAACAGGAGGCTGAGATCTAAGGATCATGGTTCAAAGCCAGCTACAGCAGGGAAATCTATAATGTTCTTATCTCCAATCAACCAAGAAAGAGCTGGAAGTGGTTCAAGTGACAGAGTACTAGCCTTGAGTAAAAAATGCTAAGAGATAGCACCCGGCCCTGAGTTCAAATCTTAGTACCAGCAAAAAAGAAAAGAAAAGAGATGGAGAGAGGGATTGGAGAAAGGAGAAGGAGTGTGGGGAAGGAGGGACGGAGAAAAAAGAGAGAGCGGAGCTTTATTGTGTTTGAGTGATATGTGACCTAAAATGACACATGATAGGAAAGTAGCCCTGAAAAAGAAAGGGAGGGAAAGGGGAGGGGTGTAATAAAGAGTTTTGCCGGACTGGGAAAGTGGCTCAGTGTTAGAGTGCTTGCCTTGCATGCATGAAACCCTGGGTTCAATTCCCCAGCACCACTTAAGCAAAAAGAAAAAGCCGGAAGTGGCACTGTGGCTCAAGTGGTAGAGTGCTAGCCTTGAGCTGAAGAGCTGAGGGACAGCACCCAGGCCCAGAGTTCAGGCCCCATGACCAGATCAAAAAAAAAGAGTTTTGCTGTATTTGAGCCATGTAAATGACTTAGTAATGACCTGGTCAAGGGCCCTTGAAATGGGACAGGAAAAGCAAATGCTTTGTTCTCTGCAGCAGTTTCAGAGCTGATAAGCAGCTAGCTGGACCTAAAGCTATTCTATGAGGTCATAAAAGTACTATAGGCCAGGTGTATGGTGGCTCATGCCTGTAATCCTACCTACTCTGAAGGCTGAGATCTCAGGATCAAAGCCAGCTTGCACAGGAAAATCCTTTAAGACTCTTATCTCCAATAAACTGCTCAGAAAAACCAGGATTTGTGCTGTGGCTCAAGTGGCAGAGCACTAGCCTTGAGCATAAAGAAGCTTAGGGTCAGGGCCCAGGTCCTGAGTTCAAGCCCCGGGACTGGAAAAAAAAAACTATACACAGTGAAAACTGTTCTCAAAGGGAGGCAATAACAGCCTAAACAACCTTGCCTGGAAACAGGGGATAGAACTGGGTGGGCCCAAGTGTATGTTTCTAGAAAATTCTGACACATGATAAACTCAAAGTAAGAGCAATTGCTATTTCAAGAGGGAAATATGCAAGGTACCATAAACATCAAGAAGTTCTCATAGAAGTGTTTTAACCTTAGACTTAAAGCTACAAGGCCAGTTCTAGCCACGTGAATATTGACAGCCTAGAACATTGACTTTTCTTACCTGCTGTTTCCTTCATAGCCAGAGAGGCCCAATTATGTCACCGCCTTCAGTCCAGCAACAAACCATGCCTGCTAATGCTTTCACCCCACCAGTGGCCACCACTAGAGCTGCAGCAAATCCTTATCTTGCTGTGTCACTGCCTGGAGAACTCAAGGAATGAAATCCACAGCAAGGAGTAAGTGTTAAAAGTTTTTAATTTATGCATGTGAGAAGAGGAGAGAGAAAACATTCTTGCTGGGTGAGAGGGGCCATGATAGCGGTTTGCCAACTAACTGGTTTAATCTGTGGTGGGTTCTTTTCTTTTAATCTATATAGGTGTCATTTAACTTTTATGCTAAAGATTTGCTGGAAGGTGACTTGCTCATTGGTCACGACCCATGATATTTTTAATTGGTCATTCCCTTTTAGCTATTGGGGCATGGAATTACCTAACGACATTTAAGACTATCCTACTTTCATTTTATCCAACCTATCTGGGTCAAAGGGAAGTTAGAATGCTTGGGAAATTTTCTCAGATCATCCTATCTCTCTCTCTCTCTCTCTCTCTCTCTCTCTCTCTCTCTCTCTCTCTCTCTCTCTCTCTCTCTCTCTCTCTCTCTCTCTCTCTCTCTCCTTTTTATTTATTTTTTGATGGTTGTGGGGCCTAACTCTGGGCCTGGGTGCTATCCCTCAGCTCTTCAGCTCAAGAGTAGCACTCTACCACTTGAGCCACAGCACCACTTCTGGCCTTTTCTGCTTATGGGTGTTGAGGAATCAAACCCAGAATCTCATGCATGCAAGGCAAGCACTCTACCACTAAGCCACCTTCCCAGCCCTATTTTTCTTTTTTTTTTAAAGAGAAATCTTGCAGGCTTATTCCTGATTTCTTCTGCCTGACTAATCTACCTATTCCAAGATATCTCTTTCTTTCTTTCTTTCTTTCTTTTTTCTTTTTTGTCAGTCCTGGGGCTTGAACTCAGGGCCTCAGGATTGTCCTTGAGCTCTTTTGCTCAATATGAGTGCTCTACCACTTGCAGCGACAGTGCCACTTCCAGTTTTCTGGTGGTTAAATGGAGATAAGCGTCTCACAGAACTGAGCTGGCTTTGAGCATTGATCCTTAGATCTCAATTTCCTGAGTAGCTACGATTACAGGCGTACCAGCTCCCAATACAACAGTTCTTTACATCCACAGCACTTGTGTGAGTGTAACATACTACATACAGTATAGTCTATGTGCTTTCTATTCCTGGGCATAAGGCCTGCTAATGGATTTACTACCTTGGAAATGGCCTACGGTAGACTTTTGTGATTGAATGTTAGGCCCATTTCTCACAAATCCATTTTCTTCCCTTCTTTTTTCAAATATGTAAGCAACACCAAGTTTTTATTTTCTCACATGTTGCTCATCCAGTACGGGCTTTGTAGGTGCCTCCTCTAGTCACCTTCTCCTTTACCCAGTACATCTGAACATCACCCCTGAAAGCTATAAGGTCTGGAAGGAGCAGCTGGCTGCTCCTTTATATTTGAGCTTAAGTGAATTAGAATGATTCCATCTCTGATCAGTCAATTCCAGGTGAGGCCTAATGTGGAAGAAAGAGCCTTCCTCCAGGATTTATTTATTTATCTATCTTTAAGTAGTTGTACAAAGAGGTTTCAATTCAACACATCAGTTTAGAAGCACAGGGCATCTTTTGAAAATAAAATTTGGTTTTTGGTTTGAACTCAGAGCCTAGTCGCTGTCCCTAGCTCCTTTACCCAAGGCTAGCCCTCTGCCACTTTGAGCTACAGCTCCCGTGCTGGTTTTTTTGTAGTTATTTGGAGATAATCTCATGGAATTTCCTGCTCAGGCCAGTTTGGAACCTTTATCCTCAAATCTCAGCCTCCTGAGTAGCTAGGATTATGGGCAAGAGCCACCAGCTATCAGCTGTATAATGCATCTTGATCCAAGCCATTCCTTCCATCATTCTTCCCATCTCTCAACCCCACCCAAGTTACCTAGTTCCATTTTCACAGATGTACATTGAATATGATGATTGCATTCTCCCACCCTTTCTCTCTCCATCCCGCCACATCATACCACCTCATCCACCTACCCCCACCTCAAGTTCTAGCTTCCTGTTATCCATTTTGTTATAGTTTTTCAAAGAATTCTCCCCTGCATATACCACGTTATTTCCGTTAATGATATACCATATACTTTAGTTAATTCTTTTGTAGTATGTATCTCTCTCTAGTTAATTCTTTTGTAGTATGTATCTCTCTCTGTGTGTGTGTGTGTGTGTGTGTGTGTGTGTGTATGCACATGACCTAGTGTGTGCTTATATATATTTATAAATGAGGTCTGTCTTCCATCTATGAGAAAGAACATGTGATCTTTTGTCTTTCTGGACCAGAGTTACTTCCTTTAACATAATTTTTTAGCCTGACACCAGTGGCTTACACCTGTAATCCTAGCTACTTAGGAGGCTGAGATCTGAGGATCATGGCCCAAAGCCAGCCTAGGCAGGAGGGTCCATGTGACTCTTATCCTCAATGAACCACCAGAAAACTGGAAGTGTCACTATGGCTCAAAGGCTAGCCTTGAGCAGAAAAAGCTCAGGGACAGCACTCAGACCCCAAGTTCAAGCCCTCAATCCAACAGAAACAAAAACAACAATAATTTTCCCCAGGCCCATTCATTTCTAGAGAGCTTCCTTTTCTCCCTGTATAGGCATTTGCAATTGCTGGCTACAGAAAAAGCTATTTTAACTCAAAAAAGTCTGGTACCACACAGGGCTAAGGGGAGGGGTGAAATGATATAGACAGATCTTTCATGATATTATTAAAATGCAGAATCCTGCTAGCCTTGAAATTCATTTAAATGCTATACTTGCCAGGTCTATGAGCCTATAAATCCCCTTTATTGTTTAAATCAATTTGAACTGTACTTTTTTCTATTTGTAACTCTAATGCGCCCCAAATGCTATTGACCATTCCATTAAGGATAGCAATTTGACATGTTCAAAAGTCTTAAAAGTGTGTATTACCCTCCAAGTCAGTACTTCCTTATCTCAGAATTTATCCTAGGTAAACAGTTGAGTGGCTATGAAGATATTTACATGCTTAAGCCCATACATAATGTTTCTCAGAACAGCTAAATACTGAAAGTTATGTAAATTGAAATATAAAGACACTGCCAAACACTGTCCAGCTCATGGATTATGATAAATGAAATAACTACACATAGTTGACAGTGAAAGCTAGACCTCACTGATTAACTGGTTTTGATAATCTACTCTTATTTAAAAATATAGAACAACGATGATGTATTAAAAAAAAAAACCTTTTAAGTATGAAGGTCATTACTTCAGAGCTTCTCATCCCTGTCTATATCTAGGAAAAACACTTAAAATTAGGCTCTCTGGGGAGATGCATTTGAGTGGTTCAAGTGTACAGTGAAAGGTAAAAAATATTATTTTTTTAACCAGTAACTGGGCTTGAATTTGCTGCTTATGGCTAGGTGCACTACTGTATGAACCATTTCTCCAGCCTTGCTTTTTGTTGGTTATTTTGGTGATGGATTTTTGCAGACATTTTTGCCCAGTCAAGTCTCAAACTACAATCCTCTCAGTCTTAGTCTCTTGAATAGCTAGGATTTCAGACACAAGCCATTAGTGCCCACCTTACTACTTCTTTAATCCTCAGTTTTGCAGTTTTGACAATTCTTCTAAATATTACTAGTGTCACCTGCCTTGTGAGGATGATCAGATCTCAGATAACTTGTTAGTGGCTTGTTAGGGTCTAGACTGTATGCAGAGAAATTTGATTTTAAAAGCCATCATGTTGACAGTAACATTGAATTGTCTTTTAGTGCATGAGGATCAACATGAGAGGAATTCTGGAGCAAAGAAAAACGAATGAAGCTAGGTACCAGTGGTTCATGCCTGTAATCTTAGCTACTCAGGAGGCTGAGATTTGAAGATTGCAGTTCAAAACAGAAAAGTCAGAAAAGTTCAGAGCAGAAAAGTCCATGAGACTCTGATCTCCAATAAACTACTAAGAAATTGCCAGAAATGGTTCTGTAGCTCAAGAGGTAGAGCACTACCTTTCATCAGAAAAAGCTTTATTTATTCAAGGATGTGGGCTGAATATTGAGCTAGCCAGCAAGAATTAGATTGGCTACAGAAGGAAAGTAAGGTAGTTCAGAACCATTAACGGTAGGAGGATCAACTAGCTTCTAGGTACGGTTACATTTAGAACTCGTGTTTCTTACTGGTCATTATATGGAAAACTCTAGAAAGTGTCAGACAGAAGGTGGTGTTCTGTCTTTGTGTGAAACCCTGAAGAGCCTCAGAAGGAGATGGAATACTTGTGTGTGCGTGTGTGTGTGTGTGCGCATGTGCGCATACATGAACAGACCTAGGGTTTGAACTCTCGGCCTAGATGCAGTGTCTGAGCTTTTTTTTTTTTGCTCAAGGCTGGCACTCTACCACTTGAGCCACAGCTCCATTTCTGCCTTTTTTTCTTGGTAGTTATTTGGAGATGAGAATCTCAGAGGCTTTCCTGCTTGGGCTGACTTTGAACCACAATCCTACCACTACTCAGCCTCCTGAGTAGCTTGGGTGACAGTTGTGAGCCGCTGGCAGCTGGCAAAGGATTGTTTTGAATAGTCTAGAACTTTGGTTGGGAGAGGGGAAATGGTGGTAATTATTGGCTGTAAATACTTGGAGAACTAAGATATGAAAATAGAATAGATACTTTTATGTGCAGCAGAGAAGATAAGACCAGAACCAGTGCAAAACTGGGAACTGGTGGCTCACACCTATAATCCCAGCTACTCACTAGGCTGATATCTGAAGAGAGTGGTTTGTAGATAGCCCAGGTAGGAAAGTCTGTGAGACTCATCTCCAATTAACCGACAAAAAGCTAGAAGTAGTACTGTTGCTCAAAGTGGTTGAGCACCAACATTGAGAAAAAAATTAAAAAAATCAAAAGCTAGGGGACAGTGTCCAGGCCCTGAGTTCTAGCATAATTCCAGTATGCATGTGCACGTGGTGTGTGTGTGTGTGTGTGTGTGTGTGTGTGTGGTGTGCTGTTCGCGTGTGTGCACACACACATGCATATAGACACAATTTTTTAAAAAAAGATCAATGCACAATTAAAGAAAAAAGGATCAAGAAACAGCTTTTAGCTTAATTTAGGTTGGTCCCAAATAGAACGCATACACTTGTATAGAAGGAGGTTGTCCAGTCCTGGGAATGTTCATGTTATTCTGTTTCATAGGATAGAATGCTTTCTAAATGGATTATCTAATTTGATCTCCCTAGGGGGGAAAATACGTTTAGCCCCATTTCGTGGATGAGTGTCCAGACCTCAGGAATCCTACTTTCTCTGCCCAAAACAAAACAGTGGTGTATGGGTCACAGTCACTCACACACTCCTTTTCCAGGTTTTTCATTCATCTTGTTGCTACAGAGATGGGGGATAGGTAGATTCCAGTTTCTTTCTGAGTTTTCTCTTTTCTGAGAGTCCAGGGTATAGCATCTCTGCTTTTCACTTACAGCTTCTACACATGTAGTGCAGTGACTGACCGCCTGCTTCCTGCTGAGTCTTAGGTGGCTAATCTAAGTTTTTGAAAGGCCAATTATACAGTGTGTATACCTGGAAAATTTCAACTTTGTATTTCCTTCCAGTCTACGAGAATCTTCTCTTTCTCCTCCTCCTCCTCTTCCTTCTTTTGTACCAATCCTGGGGCTTAAACTTAGGGCCATGGTGCTGTTCTCGAGCTTTCTGGGGCAAGGCTAGTACTCTAAAACTTGAGCTGCACTTCTGACTTTTTTATTTAGTCGTTTATTGGAGATAAGAGTCTCATAGGCTTTCCTGTTCAGGCTGGTTTTGAACCTTGATCCTTAGATCTTAGCTCCTGAGTAGGTAGGATTATAAGAGTGAACCACTGGTGCCTGGTTTTAGTATTCTCTTTATACACAGTTGTAGTCTGTCTCTCAAGGTGCAGCTCAAATCTCATCACCCCCTAGAGCCTTCTTAGGGAATGAAATTTGGGACTTCTTTGAGCACCTGTAGTATGTATCCTGTGTCCTGTTTGTCTCAAGTCATGGAAATTCTGCTCTCCATGCTTTACATATGCCAGCCATAGCTTCTTGCTTGTGCTGTGGAATCCTCTATGGTGTATTTTCTTCTCTTTTTCTGGGGAACTGCACACCACCCATGGCAAAGCTGGAGTTGACCCAAAAAAGGTAAGCAACTACTTGATGATTTTTTGTTTATCTCCGTGGTGTTTTGATCTTCTTATTAATAACATCTTACAATATGCCCCAAAACATTATAGAACTTCAACTCCAGCACTCAACCATCTTGTGTTTGACTTGTGGCTCTGCTACTTTCTATAAATGTGATCTTTTTTTGTCAGTCATGGGGTTTTAATTCAGGCTCTGGGTCATGTCCCTGAGCTTTTTTGCTCAAGGGTAGCACTCTACCACTCTGAGTCACAGTTCCACTTCCTGTTTTTTGGGGGTATTCTCATGGGAGTTTGGCATAAGACAAAGAACTGTACACCCTGGCTAGTTTCTTAGGACTGGGTCACCAGGGCATTTCATTTTCCTTAGAAGATACTGGAGCCTCAGCAGTTTGCTTACTGAGAGGCTAGGATTACAGGCATGAGCCAGTGGCACCTAACAACGACCCTCACCTAAGTGAGGCCCTATGAAATCACATTTCCCATTAATAAATAAGGGTTCAGTAGCCATCTTGCAGGCCTGTGAAGTAATGTAGGTAGAGGAAAGGCTGCAACTTGAACTTGAATTCAAGGCCTTAGTGATGTCCTTTTGATGCTCAGTGCTAGCACTCTACCCTTTGAGCCACAGGTCCAATTCTGTCCTTTTGCTGATTAATTGAAGATGAGTGGCTTTAGAGTTTACTGACTAGACTGGCTTCCAACTGTGATTCTCAGATATCAGACTCCTGATTAGCTAGGATTACAGGCATTTACTTTGGACAGATGCATACAAACCTCTTCACAGAATTTTCACAGAATTGTAGAGACATATCTCATCAGTTTCTCCGTCACTTTTATACTACCATGTAGGACTTAGCCAGTCCCATAGGTGTCCTCTTAGTTCAGAAAAGGAGAACCATAGAGTTGACTTCCTTCTCTCTTCCTATTGGTACAGCTCCCTTCACCATAACTGGGAGGAAGATGAACAAGTAAACCAGTAAGTGGATGTTGACACAAAAAGAAGTTCTGTTCCTGAAAACTGGGTATCTTTGAGGCTTCTGAACCAAAGTACAAGTTTGTTTGTCTACCACTTATGAGGGTTGAGGCTTGGCACTTCAGTGAATGCCAAATGACACAGTTGTGAATGTGGTTGCAATTGTGGATTCTAGTGGATGACAGGGAAAGCAGTGTGCAAAAATCAGATCCTGTGCAGAAACAACATTCTCACTGCCTATCACAGGGTGAATTTTGGAGAATTGTCTTTCAGAAGCTCCTGGAAGTGTGTTGTGATGATCATTCTGCTCCCAGGAGTCTCCTTCCTTTCTCAACAGGCAAGTCTGCATATATGATGGACAGCCACAGCATGAGTCCTGGCAGAAAGGGGCTGTGGTAGAAGGCTCAGGATTGGGAGGTCAGGCTCTCACTTTCCTTGTCACCAATCTGCCCACAGCAGCATTTGTTTCATCTTCACTGTGTGGATGGACTTATACAATGATGAATTCTATGAGCGTAAGGACCATGACACCCTGAAAGAACTTACACAGTATGTCAAATTCAACTTGCCTTCTTCAGACTGGTCTTCCCCTTACATATTCTTCTTGACAAGCTGGAGGAGCGTGTGACCAGTGAGTCCAAGAAAAAGGGAAGAAGTCCTTGTTTAGATGCCTCAAAGCCAGTGAATAGGGATGGAACTTGGGTGTCTAGGGATGGGCCTGAATGGCCAAGAGCCCCTAGTACTACCTGGCTTGGCAAAATGTTCTTTTATGGATATTCTCTGCCAGGTAATTTTTCTTTTTGAAAATACATGAACATAGCCACTCATCAGTGTTCAGTCCAAGTTCAAACTATACTGATCCCCCATTAGATCCTCATGGAAGTTTAGTTGCACCTTAACTTCTAGAGTCCACTTTAAAATCCTGTGCCTATTTCCATTCTCAGGTTAGCATTACTGTAGAGAAGCTTCTCTTGAACTCCAGATAAGGAATCTATTAGTGATGTTGGTGATGGTGACCAATGGAGATCTGGAGCCATCCCTGCACTCCAGAAAGCATGTGAACATAGAGGGGTTTGTTCCATTTGTAGCAAAGCCCAAACAGGTTTTGAGTCCTGTGCACATTCCAGTGCTTCTGAACCCCACATGTGATGCAGGTGTACCTGCATGAACCACCAAGGAAGAACTTGATCCAGAATGACTTCCATTGATGTTTAGAATCCACCTAGATCGGCTCCAAACTAGTCAAATCAGCACTTGTTTTGTTGTGCAGGATAAAGTATTACCCATGGGGCTAATGGAAAATGCCCCCAGTCTATGTTCAGGGGAATCAATAAGTGCCCAGCCAGTGATATTTGGAAAAATCTGAGTTTCTACAAAATCATATAACGAGGTCCTAGAAAAGTTTTGAAGCCTGACTTAAATGTGACAAGCAAAGAAATTTGCCAGTTTGAGGCAATTTAATATCCTGGGTGGTATTTATTGTCATTTTGGGAGTAGAAATCAGACATTTATGACCTACCAAAGTAATGTTCAATTGTGCTATAGGCTCTGAGTCCAGAGATTCAAATTTCTTTTTTTTTAATTTATTATGAAAATACTGTACAGAGGGGTTACAATTACATGGGCAAGATTTCTATAACATATTAGCTCTCCATCATCTATACCTCCATTTCCAAGGAACACAAAGTTTTACAGGACTTCTACATTTCTACTTCTGTTTCCACAACTGTTCCATTTATATAATTGTTGGTTTGTAAATCTGGTAGTAGAGCTGCATACTGATAATCAACCACAGCTTTTGAAAAGGCAAATCTGAATGCCATCCCAGGGCAAAAACTGAACACCTCGTCTGAAAATTAACTGAAAACCACCTGCCTAGGGCAGGGGTCAAGTAATAGAATACTTGCCTAGTCAACTTAAACTTCTGAGCTCTATGCCAGGACAGCTTATTATTTTTTTCTCTCTCTCAGTGATTCCCAAATTGAGAACACAAAATTCCTTACATCATTGGATATTTTTTCCACAGTGTTTTTGTCCAGGATCAAAACAATCTGAAGATAATTTCTCCTACATCAGAACAAATAATAAAAGTATTACACACCTCTAGCCTCTAGCTTCTTGGCTTCAGCATACCTGCTCACTTGGCTTAGTCTTCCAACTCTTCTAAAACTGAATCTTTCAAACTATTATTCCAGCCAGGTGCTTGTGGTTCACACCTGCAGTCTTAGATACCAGGATGAGCTCTGAAGATTACAATTGAAAGCCAGCCTGGGCAGAAATAATCTGCTCTAACCATCCAAAAAAAAAGCTGGAAGTGGAGCTGTGGTTTAAGGACTAGAGTGCTTGTCTTGAGCAAAAAAGCTAATGGACGGCACACAGGCATTGAGTACAAGTCCTTGGTCCGAAGAAAACACAAAACCCCATTATTCATAAAAATATCTTTTTCTTGTTCAAACTGCTATAATTTTGTTTAAATGTTAATTTCAGATTTTAGTCCTTTATTTTTGTATTATTTCCTTAGCTCCAGTTCTGTCTCAATTTTCCTAATTCAGTCTGTTTACCCTTGAGTCTGGATAAGCATCGTCTGGACTAAATACACATTACCAACTTAGGTTATTAATTGTCAGGACTATTTTGGTAATAGAAAATGGTTTTTGTAGATGTTGTTGCTCTGGTACTGGGATTAGAACTCAAGTCTTGGATGCTCACAAAATGCTCCCAACTCCATAATTGCAGAGGTCAGCATATATTACTTTTCTTATAAGATTCTTCTTCGGTTTACAGTACTTTTTTTTTTTTTACAATTTGGCTATTGCTCCATTTCCTGTTTTTTGACTGATTAAGTGAATATGATGGAGTTATACAGGCTTTTCTGTCCTGGCTGACTTTGAATCCTAGCATCTTCAGAACTTAGATTACAGGTGAGTCTCCAGCATACATTAAATTGATTTTTTGAAGTTGTCCCTCACTATCATTTCTAAAATAGTTACATTGCATGTCATATCTGTAAAATTTAGGAAAATGAATGATTGATATCAAGAGGTCCACCAGAAAAGCGGTTGGACAGACTCCAGATGGACAAAAGTAGGGAACTAACAGTGAAATCAGAGGTAATGGCAGGTACAGGGCAGGAAGAGGATAGAAAGGGGGATTAAAATGGAAACATTCAATACAATTCACATTTTAAAGGATATGTATGCCTATGTACATATAGACAGACACATATGTACACACACCTACCCAATGGAACATATACATATATTTCTGCCCTTTTTCTTCCTTTCCATTTCTTTATTATGCTTCTGAGTAATGAACTAAGGGTCTTTTACATACTAAACACATCTGAGCTTCCCTTCTGTCATTAAAGAATGACAATCCAAATGTTTTCCTTCCATGTCAGTCTTGAGTAGCTAGGAGTACAGGTGTGAGCCACAAGTACCTACTCTGAACAAATTCTGGTTTATCAAATTGTTAATGGAGAAGATTCATACACATGAATTTTTTTTTAAAAAAGGAGATTGATGATGAATACTTGCTTGTCTGACACAAGGCATGGATTTAGACTAGAATAGCTGAATTCTAAATTCGTGATTGTTTTCTGTTTGGGTAGTGCCTGTAAGTGTTGATTCCAATATATTAAGTCTCTAAAGATTTTGGGGAAAAAAGGCATGGGTTGTTGAGGTTTGGGTTGTGGAGGTTTTTTTCTTTCCACAAGCTCCCATTCTTCCTTTTTCTATTATTTTGTTTTTATCATCATCCTAGTTGTATATTTTAATTATTGAAACTTTGTAACTCACCAATGTGAATTTTGCAAGCCTTATTATAATAATGTATTTCCTGACAACAGTAAAATAGATTTAGATTTAGACAATTATCATTGTCTACATGGTTCCATAATTAATCAGGAAGGAAATCCATAATTAAAATAGTTATATGTAAATACATGTTATATTCTTTACACTATATTATATATAATATATTATATAAGATTGAATATGATTTTTTCAAACTATGAGAGCATTTAACATTTTTAGTCTCAAGGGTATTTTTTCACAAACTAGTGTAAAACATTATTGGGGAAAGTGGTGATATAACTTTGATTATAATTATATAAATATATATTTGTGTGTGTAGATATAACACTGTTTATAAACAGATGAATAAATACATGTGTATATACATTTGTGCATCTATCTATGAAGAGAATATAATTAAGTTGACCACATTATGTACCAAAAAAGGGCTATGAGTTGTATGTACAAGGTCCAGGCCTATAACCCTAGTTGTATAGGAAGGTGGGTTCTAAGTTTTAGCCTCTTTTACCATCATGACATTAGACTTTGAGAGGAAGTCTGGGTCCCTCCAGGATAGCAAACACAGGGATCACCCTCCCTGACCCCAGAGGAAAGTCAGTAGAAATTAGGACAAGCTTCTTATCCTATGACAATCTACTCAATTCCTGTACCAAGATGGCCACCTGTGGATGGAAAGCTAGCATTCCCTCCAAAAGGGTCTCAAAAGAGCCTTCTGAACTATAGTCTCTGACTATGCTGAATTAAAGCTTATTTTTGTTCCCAAGCTGCAAACACATATAAATATGCCAATGGCTCCAGAGATGGACAAAGTCTTACAAATACTCACATAAAATTATATACTATGTTTCAATAATTCTGTGACAAATCACCAAAGGCATGTCTTGAATTTTTCTTTTCTTTTTTTTTTTAAAGAATGGAAACACACTGAGTGCATCAGGGGGTGAGGGATGGTTTGGTTGTTGAACTTTTGAATGTACTCCTGGGCATGGGAGATCCCTGTCTGGGTGACCTTTTATGGGGGTGGGTGTCCTCACAGCTTCACAAAACAATGGCCATAACTTCTATGACATCACAGATACTTTTGCCATGGCAGCAGATAAATTTCAGGCACTGATCTGGCCCTGAGGTGGACTCAGCTACACAGAGAGGCACAAAGCATGAGAGGAAATGACTGCTAGACACCAGGCTACAGCTTGATGAGCTGTCCTGACTGGTAACTAGGATTACTTGAGCTGGGTAAGGCTCATTCCCATGCTAAGGCTCCTGAGCACTAAAGACCAGGCACTGTTGCAGGGGTTGGAGAAAAAGAAGTGAATGTGGCTGCCTCCATGCCTATTTCATGCTGAGAAGAAAACCAGAAATCATAATCACAATTTCTATAAATCAGAGGCATGACATTGGTGGTATTGTGGGTACAACTTCACAGTGGGGATAGGAAGAGACATCCCTGAGGAGGGGACATTTGATCTGAAAGCAGGGCCATCATCCATGCAATTTTCTAGGAGCAGATGTTCCAGGTAGCAAGAACAGCAAGTACATCCCCAATGGTGGGAACGGACCTGACTTGTTTAAGAAAAGGAAGACAGCCCTGACATGCTGAGGTTCATGGAACAAGGAAGGACTGGTACAATGAAGAAGAAAGAGATCAGAGATGAAGGCAGGAATAAATTAGATATTGTGTGCTACTTGTTACAGGAAGAAAAGTTCTGATTTTATTCTAAATCTGTCATGACCCACCAGAACCAATGTTCTCAAATTGTAACCAGACACACCAGACTAACCTAGAGAATACTTTTAAAATGTGATTTTAGCCGGTACTGGTGGCTCATACCTGGAATGGAATCCTAACTACCCCCAAGGCCAATATCTGAGGATGAGGTTTGAAGCAAGCCCAAAGAGGAAATTTGGTAATACTGACTTTCAATTAACCACCAAAAATCTGAAAGTGATGCTGTGGTTCAAGAGGTAGAACATTAGCCTAGAACAAAAAACACTAAGGGACAGTACCCAGGCTCAAAATTTAAATCTTCACAAGACAAACCAACAAACAAAATGTGCCCCGTTGTTCATCATTGGGCAATCTAGTTCAATATATTTGGTATGAGCCTTGGAAATTATATCCTTAACAAATGCTCTCCTCTGAAATTCTGCTTCATAGCCAGTTTTCAGAGCTCCAGCATCACCACTGTCTCCTCCCAGTTAACACAGCAGCTTCCCACTGGAAATTTGAAGAAATCTTTTTAGTAATCATAAGAAATCTGATCATTTGTCCACATACATCAAATCAGTAGTTGCCACATTCCACTATTCTGAATGTATTTAATCCCTTTTTGAGTTAATAAGCCTTAAGGATTAAAATCTATAGAATAATTACTAAATTAATTCAACAATCACCATTCTTCCACCCAATCTTATAAGTTTATAAAAGCAGAGACTGCCGGGCACTTGTGGCTCACGCCTGTAATCCTAGCTACTTAGGAGGCTGAGATCTGGGGATCATGGTTTAAAACCAGCCTGGGAAGGTAGCTCCGTGAAACTCTTATCTCCAATAAACCATCAGAAAACTGGAAGTGGTGCTGTAGCTCAAGAGGTGGAGCACTAGCCTTGAGCTGAAGAGCTTCTGGAAAGCGCTTAGGCCCAGAGTTCAAGCCCCATGACTGACCTAAATAAATAAATCAATAAATCAATAAAAAAGCATAGACTACACTGAAGTGTGTATATGATAATTTCTAACTATAATACTCTCATGAAATTGGGTTTTACAGAAACATCTCGATTGCTTTGCCAAAGCAAAGGATAAATGATTTAAATAAGCTACCTAACATCTCAGAAGGAAAATGGGTTTAGATCAACTTCATATACCCAGTACTGAGGAAATAAGTTTCAGAAATGGCAGAGGCAAAGTATTATAAAAATCACTTTATCATGAGGTACAACCAGGCTGCCTACATCAACCTTGCAGGAAAAAAGGGATGAATGAAAAGCAACTAAGGCTTCTAAAATGAGCCAGTTGGTGGTGCTTTATGCTTGTAATCCTCAGAAGCCTGAAAGCAGAGGGTATGGATTCAAAGCCTGCCCAGGAAGAAAACCTCTTTCTCTGAAACCAGCAGATTGGAAACATCAGCTCTGTGCTCACAGCCCAGCTGGATGCCTTCTTCACACAGAGCTTCAGACAACCAAGACCCCTCATCTGAAATATTGTCAAATATATTAAAATATTATCTCCTGTTTGGGAGATGATATTTGAAAGATATATCAAAAACATTTCACTGACTTCTAAAGAAAGAGTGAAAGAGGAAATATGTGCTCACTAAAGGATGTTACCTACCAAAATGATATTAATATGGCTAGATGCCCATTTGGAAACGTATCTACTCAGTCATCTTTCCTCACATCTTGTCAGTTAGCCTGAACTGTCAGATTTTTGGATGCAAGGGATGTGTATGAGTATGTAGGCTGTAAAAGTAATAATGAAAAGCTAGACACTGGAGGCTCAGGCCTGTAATCCTAGCTACTCAGAAGGCTGAGATCTTAGGATCCCAGTTTAAAGCCAACCCATGCAAAAAGACCCTTACCTCCAATTAACCAGCAAAAGACAGAAAGCTGAGCTGTGGTTCAAAAGGCAGACTACCAGCCTTGCAACAACAACAAAAGTTAAGGGACAACATCCAGGCCCTGAATCCAAGCCCCGGTAGTGGTGCTCACACACAAAAAATAACCATAATACCACCACAGGATGTGCATATCTTAGGGAAGGATGCAGATGGATGGGATGATGACTGTATTGTAACCCAGTCTGTGAAAAACCCTAGGTGAAATCTTTCCTCAATACATCTTCATTTCCCTCTACACATTTAAAATCACACACACACACACACACACACACACACACACACACAAACTTACATGGTTATATTTTTCTATATAATTATGTAAAATACATATCATTCACACTTGCTTCAGAATTTTGTCCATCTTTTGGTTTTATAGGTACTACAATATATCCAGGGTTTGGCTCATACTTGTAATTTCAGCTGCTCATGAAGGTGGGATCTGAAGATCACAGTTTGATGCCAACCCAAGGAAACAAATCCTCAAGATTCTTATTTCAATTAAGTAGCAAAAAGCCAGAAGTGGAAATCTGACTTAAATGACACAGTGACTGCATTGAACAAAATAATCTAAGCAAGATACCAGACCTCCGTTCAAGCCTACATACTGGCCCACTAGCACTCCAAAAGCCAAAATCCCCAAAAGACCAAACCAAAAACATGTCAAAATATTTTATAACTTTTGAAGAAAAATCCAATGAGGCAACGTAGTTTGTTGAAGATTTGGTGGTAAAATGTTGAAAACCCCCAAATTCCACATGTGTTTAAATGATGCAACAGACAAGCAACCAAGTAAAAATTTCCCAATAATGTTCCTTAGTATTCACTGGGACCCTTGACAAAGATTTTTTTCTATGCTTTTCAAAAAATCAGTTAATTTTCAGTAGTATAAATCTTTATTATAAGTTATAGAAGTTTTTTAAAGTTCCAAAGTGAATTGAATGTAAAACAAAAAGCACTTAATATTACCAGTTTCTATGCCTCTGGTAGAAAACGTGTAATACTGTGGCCTTTATGAAGGAGGAGAGGGAAGACTGGTCATGAAAAGTTGGGAAGAAGAGTTTCCATTTGACTGTTTGAAACCCACTCTTCTGCCCCCCACCCCAACAGGCAGAGGCTTGAACTCCGGGACTAGGTGCTGTCCTTGAACTTCTTCTGCTCAAAGCTAGCATTCTACCACCGAGCCATGGCACCACTGCTAGCCTTTTCTGAGAAGTTTGTTAGAGCTGAGAGACTTGTGAACTTTTATGTTTGGGATTGGCTTCACACCTCAGTCTCCTGAGTAGCTAGAATTATAGCTGTGAGCTTCCCATGCCTGGCTTACATTCCACACTATTGAACACATAAAATTCAATTAGGAGGCTAAGATCTGGAGAATGGTGATTCAAAGCCAGGCCAGGCAGAAAAGTCTGCAACTCCATCTTCAACAAGCAAAGAGCTGGACTTGAGCAGTGGTTCAAGTAAGGTGAGTATGAGACCCTGATTTCAAATACCATTATGTGTAAAAACAAAACAAAATAAAGCAATGCCCCAAATTAAAATAATAAAATTGCTCAATACCAAAAGAATGGTCATTAAATAATGGTTTGAAAAGTAGAAAACAAATACACCCCTCCATAAATCCACATATAAAAATCTTCCAGCCAGATACCAGTGGCTCAAGCCTGCAATCCTAGCTACTCAAGAGGTTGAGATCTGAGGATCATGGTTCAAAGCCAGCCCAGGCAGGAAAGTCCCTGAGACTCTTATCTCAATAAACTACTCAGAAAACCAGAAGTGGCACTATGGCTCAAGTGGTAGAGTGCTAACCTTGAGCTGAAGAACGAGGGACGGTGCTTAGGCCCAGAATTAAAGTCCCATGACTGACAAAACAAAAAACAAAATCCAAAAAACAAAAAACAATAAACAAAAAAGAAACTTCCACAAAATATTTGAAATGGGTGAATTTTCAATAAGGAAACAACATTTTTGTTTCCTTTTTTTTCTTGCAACAGCAAAAGAGATGGTTTATTGTACATGTGTCACACTTGGCCACAACTATGAACAGAACTAGTCCAGAATGTCACAGGTCCGGGGCACAGGACCATCAGGGGATGCTTGGTTATGAGCAAGGTGTGTCTTTCAGAGATGATCTTGGCAATGAAAGTTCTGGATCCACTGGGAAATCACAGCGGCATGCAGTCCAACATCTCAGCATCCCAGCCTATGGCATTCCTTATTCGTCCTGCTCCTCTGGCCTCGATGGGTGCACAGACTGGTTTACTTAGACCTCTGCCTCATCTTTCTTCTTTTGCCCTTCAGCCTGCGCATTCGCTTCCTCTACTTGGCTCTCATGGTGCTGTTTTTTCTAGGAAGATGGTGCTAAGGCAAAGAGCAGGAAACAACATTTTTCTACCTAAAGATATCTGTGGGGAGAACAGTGGAAGAAATAGATTTATTCCCAGATATTTATACCAACATGCCAATTCTGACATATCTATGATGATAGAGACTAGCTTTAGAATGATAAAAATAAACCAAAGGACTACATCCCAAAGTATTGGACAAGGCTAACAAAGCAGAGTAGGGCATCAGGGTATAGGGTAAGAGCTATGTAGAAAAACTAGTTGTTCCTACAATGAAAAGTATTACCAGGCCTAGCAATTCAAGTTCGCCATACCAAGTAGATTTTGAAAAATAGTCTGTTACTTATTATATTAAAGAAAAATTTAAACTTGTAGGCTCTTCAACTTTATATCAGACAACCTAAACTTTGCTCAGGGGACATGGTACTTAATATTTGGATCATCAAGTGCCAATTACAAATTTAATTATACAAATAATAACTCTACTAATAGAGAATGTTAATGGTTTCTTATAGATGGAGCTGAAGGTAAAACTGCTAGGACTTTTCCCACGGAAGAGACTATTCTTATTACACCTCTTCCCATGGTCTTCCAACTGCCTCAGTTCATTCATTTTTTTTAACAAAACTCGAATATTTCCACTTTATTCACCCAGATATCCTTTTAACACTTCAAAGGCTGTTTTTGAGAAATAATAAAATTTTCAAAAGCACAAAAAATGCCACCCAAGTTAAGAAGTTTTGAGATCAAGCAGATGAAAGGGAAAATTTGAGTAAGGAGCAAGTTTAGTGTCCTAGCCATGACAAAATCCTAAGAGTTAGTGAGTGAACACATGACTCTGCACATATCCACAGAATTGAGGTCACATGATGATTCTAGCTCCTGGTCCTCCTCTTTGCCTTCCTGGTCTGACACACCATTCTCTGGGATGCTGAGCTCTTCTTTAGGCTTTCTTCATTCCCCTCAAGTAACTCCTGCCTTATAGGCTTGCACAAGATAGGCTTTTTCTTCATTTTGACATTTTGTTTAGGTTGAGAAAGCCATTTTTTTCTCCAATTCAATGCTGTTTGCCTATAAAAAATCACAATAAGAAAAACCCAACTAAGACAAGCATCCTTGGTTAAAGGCATTCTAGGTTGTAATCTCTGAACTCTTAGGACCTACTTTACTCTTGGCTTTGACTGTCTTTTGTCTTCCTTCTCAATCAAACTCCCCCCATCCCCACTCCTAGGGCTTGAACTCAGGGCTTAGAATCTGTTCTTGTTTGCTCTTTTTCCCCCTCAAGGTTAGTGATTTTCCACTTGAGCTGCAGCTCCACTTCCATCTTTTTGGTGATTAATTGGAGATAACTGAACCATGATGCTCAGATCTCAGCCTTCTGAGTAGCTAGGATTGCTCAATGAATTTTCAGGAAGAGGCATCATGATGTTAAGGGATTTCATGAAGTCATAAATATGATGATACCCAAAACCTTGAACAAGGACATTCTCAACTTCACCCCAGCATAACCATTGAAGTGAGGGATTTTAAACACTTATACATTAGTACTGCTCATACTCCCCTCAGACTTCAGGATCACACATCACTTTTGACTATCAAGCCTCACTGGTTACCTGGAACTCCCAACAACAGTTTCTGCTTTCCTTTTACTTGGAGACCTGAAACTTGAAGATTAGGATTTACTTTGTTCAATTTTGAGTCTCCTCGGTATTTTTCTTTAATTTTTGTTAATCAGTTTTTAACTTGAAGTGATATTCTGCTAAGATCAAGGCAACCTAAGATATACCATATCATTTTTAATTATCTCTTTGCTTAGTTTACTTTAATCAAGGGATTAAGAAAGCTATTATAAGGTTTTTGGTGGGGGTAGCATTGAGGGGAAGGGCAAATGGACAAATGTGGTCGAAGTACTTTATGTGCTCCTACAAAAGTAAACAATGAAGGTGGGGGAAAGTGGCTCACAACTTTAATCCTATCTATTCAGAAGGTTGTAAGCAGGAAAAATCAGTGAGTCTTATCTCCAAAAAACTACCAAAAGAAAGGAAATGGATTGTAGCTCATGTGGTAGCATGCTAAGATTAAGCAAAAGGAGCATAGATATGGTACTCAGGCCCCGAGTTCAAGACCTAGAATAAGCACAAAACAAACTAACAAAACCTGCTGAAATTGCTTTAAGAAGGGTCTATGAGAGAAAAATGGTTAGGGTAGATTTGATTTGGGAACATTTGGTATCTGTCACAGTATATGCGAATAGATCCACTACAGGTTGCTCTGGAAATATTATTCCTTGTTCCATTATGAGCTATTTGGATTCACTATTTCAGTGTGAAGTGATATTTCTTGAGAGAAAATTGTCAGTTGGGAGCCCAGCACTGCTGGATCATGCCTATAGCCTTAGCTGCTCAGGAGGTGGAGATCTGAGGACCAATGTTTGAAGCCAGCCCATGAAAGAAAGTCCATGAGACTCATCTCCAAAAAACTACTAAAACACTCCTGGAAGTGGTGCTGTGACTCAAGTGGCACAGCACTAGTCTTGAGCAAAATTAGCTCAAAGACAGCACCCAAGTCCTCAGTTGTAACCCCAGGATCAGCATATACACAGAAAAATTTTAGTATGACTTCTGAACGAGGTTTTGTACCATTTTTCCATGAGTTCATTTTCAGACAGCACTATGTCCTGTGGGAGGCTTATGTGTTCTGGCTTACATGGCATTTCTATTAGATGATATGTAATAGGCATCTACACAAAATTCCCTCACTCAAATTATATTCTTCAGTTAACAATCTAACAAAAAGAATTGAATTTCCCCATTTGTTTAAGTACTCAATGAATTTAACAGTATAAATTTGTAGATTCTATTTAAGTTAGATTCAATTTCTATTAATTTACTCTTTTAAAGTTCTTATTCTTAGTTTATGTAAGTATGTATGTATGTATGTATGTATGTATGTATGTATGTATGTATGTATTTTGTTGGCCATGGGGTCTGAACAAATGGCCTGGGAGCTGTCCCTCAGCTTTTCAGCTCAAGGCTAGTGCTCTACCACTTGAGCCACAGTACCACTTTCTGCTTTTCTGCTTATGTGGTTCTGAGGAATTGAACCCAGGGCCTCATGCATGTGAGGCAAGCACTCTACCATTCAGACACCTTCCCAGCCCCTCTTTGTTTAGTTTTAAAGTGCCTTTAATGACCTTTCTTATTATAAGATGATATAATTCTATAACTATATCTAGTTTTTTTAATAGGTTGATGATTTCCCATAGATTCACAGCCATCAAAAGATACAAAGTATTTCCTTCACCCTTAAAAGAACAGCCAACTTCTGTTTCCTCAGAAGTTGCACAGAGGTTCTTCCTGCAGAGTATCCCATACTTATATCTAACACCATGTGACAGAACAGACAATAACAATGTCTTCTTATTCTGTTATCCTCAGAAAATAAAATGCTATTCAAAAAGACTTTGGACCTTTGTTTCTGTAAGGTCCGCTCCTGGATGGCCAGTGGACTCCACCCTCCTCGCAGCAAAGTCTCCACCCAGTACCTGCGTTACCTAGGCAACTAGGATACCTGGAAGGGGTCACATCTGCATCCACTGAGGTCACATCTGAATTTGATGTGGCCACACCTTTCCCCGCCCATACCCTACATAAGGCCTAACCCAGGCCCAGACGCTCTCTTGCTCCTGCTCCTGCTCCTGCTCCTGCTCCTGCTCCTGCTCCTGCTCCTGCTCCTGCTCCTGCTCCTGCTCCTGCTCCTGCTCCTGCTCTTGCTCTTGCTCTTGCTCTTTTCTTGCTCTCTCTCTTTCCCAGCCACGTGGAGTGCCAACCTTGCCTGGTCCCAGCAGGTCTACCCCTTAACCTGAATACCACGTGAGTGCTACTGTTCTTACCCCTCTCTCTGCTCTTTTCTGGCTCTTTTCTCTCTCTCTTTCCTCTCTTCCCAGCTCTCTCTCATTCCCAGGCCTTTCCCAGCCACGTGGAGTGCCAACCTTGCCTGGTCCCAGCAGGGCTACTACTATATACCACGTGCGTGCTGGTGCTGTTCTTACTCGGCTTACCTCTTTTTAGAAACCTAACATAAATGGTACCGTGACTCAGATAAAGGCTTATAGTCAGGATAGCTGGGATTTCTCTGTTTTTTGCTTCTTTTTTCATTTTTTTTGTTCTTCCCTTTTTGCTCTGATGGCCTTTTGCAAACCCGTCTGTCTGCGGCGGAATCAATGCATTGATACCATTGCTGCCTTCACATCCACGTCCACACCACTTCTCTACTCTGGTGAGTGGAGCTACTCTCTACGGTTCTCTGTTGCTCTCTCTAGAGGGCTCTGGGGGATGTCGGGACGCCGCTTCTGCCTGGTCAGCTCTCCCTCACTCACCAGACTGACTCTCCTACTCATTAATCGGGTGCTGCGAATCACGCCCAAGCCGTGAAGCCCCTTTGAAATGTCTCCTGCGCTCCCTGGAAAGCCAGAGAGCCTCATTTTTATGCCGTTCTCAGAAGTACACAGTTTTTGCTACTGCAATGGTAAATGATCAGAAGTCTGTTTACTTTCGGGCTCTCTTTGCTCTCTCTCTGCCATTCATGGGCAACTTTCTACCCTTTTTTTTTTTTTTATAACTTTTTGGCCTGTGTCTTGAAGAGTGCGACGCAGGCTGGGTCCCAGGGACCCCCCCCCCTCTAGGTTCCCTCTCAAACGCTAGCCAATGTAGGCTTAATCTATTCAGGCTTTCTTTGCATTCTTTCAGAGATTCGCCATCTTGAATTCGCCATCTTGGCCATGTGGTGGCTTAAGGATTTGGCCCCATCTGACCCTTCACCTTCCACTAAGTTTACTACTCCATCTATTCTAAGGTGCCTTGCTAACAAGTTGCTCTTTTCACAGGCCCTGGTAATGGACGCCCAACCAGCTGATATGCTTTGTTAGCAAAGATGTCTAAATGTTGTCGAAATTTTAGGTTTTAAGTTTTGCCTTTTTTGTTTTGTGTTGTGTATTCTACTACTGACTACGTGGTTCTAAAATACTGGGTATAAAATGTCATGTCAAAACCAACTTTACAATGTCGGTGTGGGGGGGGAGGGGGGTATAATTGGGTGGGGGGAGGGGGGAGGCTGGGAAGGGAGGTGAAGGGTAAACAAAGGAGGAGGCTGCAATGCTTGGTAAGAAATGTATGCATTATCCTGCCCATGTAATTGTCGCCCCTCTGTACAGTATGTTCTCAAATAAAATAAAATTAAAATAAAATAAAATAAAATACTGGGTATATCTGTGCTAAAATTCTCATCACATCTAATGAGTTTTGTCATTTCAGAATATTTGTTGGCAATTCTTGATAAGAACCAGGTAAGCTCTACTTATTCTACTTGAAATCCTTGTTGCTTTAATTGGAAATAATAAAGGGCTTTTGTGGCAAAGATTTCAGTTCAAAGCCAGCTTGGGCTAAAAAATTCCTAAGACTCTGTCTCCCAGCTAAACTCTGCAAGTGGTACTATAACTCAAAGTGGTTCCCTGCTAGCCTTGAGCAGAAGTGCTCAGGGACAGTGCCCAGGCCTTGAGTTCAAACCTCCTTGAATACTAGTGGTACTATAACTCAAAGTGGTTCAGTGCTAGCCTTGAGCAGAAGTGCTCAGGGACAGTGCCCAGGCCTTGAGTTCAAATCTTGAATACCAACTGGGACAAGCCATCCCACCAACGAGCACCTAGACTCAGCCAGTCTGGGGAACAAGGGAACGTGGAAAGGAGTAAGAGGAGATGATGTCACATCACCTACTTTGTGCCTGCCCTTTCAAAATTAACCTGAGCCTGGAGGTCAGTAGAAGTAAGAAGCCTACCCAGCCAGTGTCTATACCTGTCTACCTATTAACTGAACAGGAATTTATATTCTTGCCTTTGTCACTTGACTTCTCTACCTAGTCGCCAGATGTCAGAAGTAACTAGGGACATTTCTAACAACATTTTCAGCCCAAGTCCTTCCCCTTGCCATTTATTTGCTCTCTAGTATTTTTTTCCAGCCCCTCAATGCTCATGAGACTTCTCCAGATTTCATCTAAGGACTCACGCCACCAAGGGACAGCTGCTGCTCACTGCCTTCTCTGGGAGGAGACCAAATTCCAGCCTTTTACCCCTATTGTCGACGCCCCTTGTCAGCAGGAAGTAGCCAGAGAGAATCCTCGCCCTATTTCATGATTATTAAAAGGCTGGAATGTAAGGTCCGCTCCTGGATGGCCAGCAGACTCCACCCTCCTCGCAGCAAAGTCTCCACCCAGTACCTGCGTTACCTAGGCAACTGGGATACCTGGAAGAGGTCACATCTGCATCCGCTGAGGTCACATCTGAATTTGATGTGGCCACACCTTTCCCCGCCCATACCCTACATAAGGCCTAACCCAGGCCCAGACGCTCTCTTGCTCTTGCTCTTGCTCTTGCTCTTCTTCTCTTCCTCTTGCTGCTCTTTTCTTGCTCTCTCTCTCTTTCCCAGCCACGTGGAGTGCCAACCTTGCCTGGTCCCAGCAGGTCTACCCCTTAACCTGAATACCACGTGAGTGCTACTGTTCTTACCCCTCTCTCTGCTCTTTTCTGGCTCTTTTCTCTCTCTCTTTCCTCTTTTCCCAGCTCTCTCTCATTCCCAGGCCTTTCCCAGCCACGTGGAGTGCCAACCTTGCCTGGTCCCAGCAGGTCTACTACCCCTTACCTGAATACCACGTGCGTGCTGGTGCAGTTCTTACTCGGCTACCTCTTTTTAAAAACCTAACAGTTTCCTCATGTTATTTATAATTTAAGGAAGCTCAATGCCAGACATTACTATTTTCTGTAGTTGTATGTTACAAGATCTACATTCATTCCCATGGAATGTTTTATTTTTGTTGGGTGTGGTGGTCCTTGTACTAGGGCTTCAACTCAGGACCTGGTAATGTCATTTCAGTTTTTTGCTCAAGGCTGGGACCCTTCCACTTGAGCTACCTCACTGCTTCTGGCTTTTTCGTGTTAACTGGAAATAAGACTGGGTAGGTTATGGAGGGGGTATGACTGTGATACATTGTATACATGTATGGGAACTTCACAACCTCCTCCTTGTACAACCAATACTTGCTAATAAAAAGAAAGATAATTAGAGGTCTAATTGTTCACAGTAAGTTTCTTGTAATTTCCCTTCTTAAATCTTTCTCATTTTTTTCATGCTAGCATGTGCTCAGTGCTGACCCTTAGCTCTTTTTCTTATGGCTAGTAAGTACTTCAGCCACAGCTCTAGTTCCAGTTTTTGCTAGTTAATTGGAAGAAAGTAACTATCTGATATTTGTGCCTAGGTTGTCTCTGAACCTCAGTACTCAGATCACAGCATCCTGAGTAGCTAGGATTACAGGTGAGAGCTACTCAGATCCTTGTTGTCTCCTAAATTATCCCATGTCCATTTCACAATGGCAGTCCATTTCCATGGTTCCCAGCTTTGCAGCAAGCGCTTAATTATAATCCAACACCAAGTCTAACCTCCACCACAGATGCTATTTTTTGTGTCATACTCTGACTATAGACACCCTTCTCCTGGCTGATGCATTGCATCAACCTAGATGGCTCTCATACTAGGCCACAAGGATAGAAAGCCAGGAAACACTAGCTTAGAAGCTGTTAAATCAGAGGAGCAAAAAGATATCATAGTGCATTCTGCTGTGATATTATTCTGACTTAAACAGCCTTGTCATCTATTACCGTAGCTTTGACATCACATTCTGAGTAGTGACTGGGTGTAAGCTGGTGTGTCAGAGCTGACTATAGTATTGTCCTGAGCCTGTGCAGACTGAAGAGACAAGCCAGTGCCAGTAGCACACACATTGGAATAACAAAGCAACCTATAGTTAGGCATTGCCATTCTTTGTTCTAGAGTAATGAATGAATGACTCTCTAATTTCTTGACAAGAAATTCCTGCAGACCCATATGCAGCTGCCTCATCAGAGCAAGTAAAGAGCCTGGTGCTGCCTGGAGGAAACACTGTGAGAAGCTGCCAGAAAGCATCTGTTTACTGGACTCATGGGGCTCCTCTGTCCTCTAGAATTAATGACAAATAAGGAGCAAACACCTCCCCCTCTAGGCAGACATACACAGGAAGAGCATTGCCACGGCACAACAGGGGACTCCCAAGACATACACCTGATCTGTGCTGTCAGAACTGAGAGGGTTTTTTTTTGGGGGGGGAGGGTCCGGTTGTGGGGCCTGAACTCTGGGCCTGTGCCCTGTCCCTCAGCTCTTCAGCTCAAGGCTAGTGCTCTACCACTTGGGCCAGAGCGCCACTTCCGGCTTATTCTATTTTGCTTATGTGGTGCTGAAGAATCGAACCCAGGGCCTCAGGCATGCAAGGCAAGCGCTCTACCACTGAGCCAACTTCCCAGCCCCAGAGCTGAGAGTTTTTAATGACACTTCATCCCACAGTGCTCTCTAAAACCCTCATCCCAGCCCTGCTCATTTCATGTCCCTGACAATGTTTATAGGCATCCCACATCCAGACTGAAGATGTTCCTTCATGTTTGGAGTAAGTCTGATCAGACTTTATATGGATCCACTGCTCAGTCAGGACTCTCGATCCCTCCCATCCCCTTTTTGATACTGTCTGTCTCTTGACCTATTCCTGTCTTCTCTTTTCAAGATTCAGTCAGGGCCGGGTACAGGTGGCTCACACCTGTAATCCTAGCTACTTAGAAGTCTGAGATCTGAGAATCGTGGTTCAAAGCCAGCCCAGGGTGGAAAGTCCGTGAGACTCCTATCTCCAATAAACCAGCAGAAAACCAGAAGTGGCTCTGTGGCTCAAGTCATAGAGTGCTAGCCTTGAGTTGAAAAGCTCAGGGACATCACCCAAGCCAAGCCCAGAGATCAAGGCCCATGACTCAAAATAAATAAATAAATAAATAAAAGAATGCAAAAACATATAAAGCTCAGAATGGCAAGCAGCTGAAAACAGGATGGGATAAACCAACATTATCTATGACAGTTTTCAGATTATGCAGAGAAATGCCTGCATTGTTGGAGCCCAAGCCCATCTGATAGCTGAGTTTTAGCTGGCTGGCATGCCCATGATGCCAGGTAATGGTATTCACAAGTTTTGTGATATTATTGGATGACACCAATAGGCTTCAAGTTGGGAACCTGAAATTTTTCTATTGATCTAAGAGGAGAAATATATCAGGACAAGAAATGGGATTAACACAATGCCAAAAGCAAAAGGCCATCCAATCCAAGGAAGACAGAATAACTCTGTCTCTGAAAAGATGATTCTCTCAAAGGAATCCTGAGCTGAGCATGGTGGTCTATGTTTGCAATCTCTGAATTTAGGAGGCTGAGTCAGAAGTTAGGTCGAGACTAGCCTAAGTTCCATGCCAAGAGAAGAACACAAAACCAAACCTCATCTTACAAAATAAAAGAAGGATTGGGAATGTGGCTTAGTAATAAAGTGCTGGCCTAGCACATACATGAAGTCCTGGGTTTGGTTCCTCAGTACCACATAAAGAGAAAAGGCTGGAAGTGGTACTGAGGCTTGAGTGGCAGAGTGCTAGTCTTGAGCAAAAGAAACTCAAAATGAATGGTGTTAGGAAAAATGTAAAATTAATGAAATAACATCTCTCTCCCTCCCCTATATCCCTTCCTGCTTTCCTCCCTCCCTCCTTTTCTCAGTACTAGGGTTTATACAAAGGATTTCATGCTTAGGCAGGTGTTTAACTCTTAATCCACACCACGGCCTTTTTGTACTTTAGTTTTTAAGTTAGGGCATCCTGTTTTCTTCCCATCCCAGGACCAGCCTCCCATCTAGCTGAGATTATTGGAATCAGCCCAGCTTGATGATTGTGATCAGATCTCACTTTTTGCCTGGGTTGGTCTTGGATTGCAGTCCTCTCAATCTATGCCTCCCAAGTCGATGGTACTACAGGAGTGATCTATCATGCTTAGCCTTTAAAATGATCACTTAGAGCTGGGCGCAAGTGGCTCCTGCCTGTAATCCTAGCCACTCAGGAAGCTGAGATCTGGTTCAAAGCCAACCAGTGCAGGAAAGACCATGAGACTCTTATCTCCAATAAACCACCAAAAAACCTAAGTGTTCCTGTGGCTCAAGTGGTAGAGTGCTAGCTTTTAGCTGAAGAGCTAAGGGACAGCAGCACCCAGGCCCAGAGTTCAAGTCCCAAGACAGACAAAAAAAATCACTTAGGAAGATAAAAAAAAAAAACCTCCTGAATTCTCACATTTATTTAAATAGCGGCTGCCAGTCATATTTTATAAAGCACTTATGGGGCCCATGAAGTCTTTTATTTTTAAAATACAATAAAATAGTACTAGAGCAGTTGGGATATTGTTCTGCCAGTAACACTACTGTAAGAGCCTCGGAGGGAGCAAGCAAGCCGGCTACAGGCCAGCGCCGCCACCGCCGCTTCTTCTGAGCAACAGTGAGAAGCAGCAAGCAGCCATGGCTGGGGCACAGGCTCCTCAGGCCAGACCCTGCAGTCAGGGAAGCCCCTCCAAATCCCTCCAGTGGCTGACCTCAGGCCTCAAAGGCTCCAGCGCCGAGCTTCCTGGGCTCATCCCTAGGCTGGAGGTGCAGTGTGAAACAGCAAAGGAGTCAGCGAGACTCCTCCAGTGTCAGGGCAACCAGGCAGGAGTGGAGCCAAATGGCCAAACTTGCAGCAGCGACTGCAGCAGTTGTTGCTGCCTCGTGCAGCATGGGCCAGGGCTCCTGCAGCTGCTCAGGCACAGCCAGAGGCGGAGAAAAACTCCAGGATTGACACAACCCCCTTCCACCCAATCGGCCTAAGATCTGGGAGCTGGATCTGGAGCAAAAGGAGAGGGGTTCAGATGGGTGTTGGAGGCATAGGCCTACAAAACCCCATCTGAGCACCTGTGTGCCCTGAGGGTGCATGCAGGCATGCATTCTTTCCTTCCAATTTATTTATTTTTGTTGGTCGTGGGGCTTGAACTCTGGGCCTGGGCGCTGTCCCTCAGCTTTTCAGCTGAAAGCAAGTGCCCTACCACCTGAGCCACAGGACCACTTCCAATTCTTCTCGGGGAGGAAGGGACACCCCTTCCTCCATGCTGGGCAAAGGTTCTGCCCCCGGTGCAAGACTCAGGTAATGGTTTGCTCAAAGTACCATTCCTGCTTCATCTACTTAACCACGTAGAACAATGCCTGGAGACTCCCCCTATGTGTAATCACCTGTGCTTTACCTACTTTTACAACCTTGATTAGTGGAACTGCTCCACATTTGTTGACAAGGATTAGCTTTTTCTGTTTAAACTCTCATTGCCTGTGCTCCCATAAAACTGTTTAACTCTCTGCCCCTGACTGAAGATTTACTTCTCCTGCTTGTGTGCTGTATATAAGCATGTGATGTTTCAATAAATTTTGTCTATACCCACATGGTGTAGTCCCTTCTTGCCTATACCACACATCGTGTCCCCAGATCCCACTGTGGAAACAGCAACAAATGGGGTTATGCCAGTCAATGCCTCTGACATCTCCCCCCTTTTTTGTTTTTTAAGTACAACTGTAAGCAAGAGATCCTTTGCAGGAGGGATTTGCAGAAACTATTTTGGAATGTAGACAGCAATATCTTGACAAGACATAATGCAATCGATCTGTAGAAACACTATGTTTAAAACTGTGCCACCAGGTACGAGGGTCCAATTGGTTTAGCACAGATGCAATTCCCTCAGCCAGACCTTCATATCCCACCCCAGGGAGTTGTGCCAAGAAAGTCTCAATGACTTCCTGCTGTAACTAGTGGATGTCCCAAGTCAAATTTCCTTGCAAGACTGGCAGGTGTTAGTGAAGTCCCTGCCAAGTAATGTTAGAAGTGTTGAATCAAGTAGGAGTGATGCACAGTTTATTGAGCTCTAATCACACTTGAAGGTTAGCTGTTTCTGCAGATCAATTATCTAGTCTCCCATCCACTGCACCCTGTGTTGCAGTGTGTTCAGACGGGAATCAATGTCCTGTTTAATATTGTGCTGATGAGTCCATAGCTGGTGACAGTCCAGCCACTTCTCTACAAAGTCCTTGGTTTGGATGGAGGAATGCAGGGCCACTCCAGCAGTCGCAGCAGTCATGGTGATAGCAATCATTTCAAGGATCACAGCTACACTCAGACCCAGGAATCTCCTAGTTCTCTTCAGCAGTTGCTGGAAGACTCCTTTCAACAAACCAACAGTGGGGCTCTCCTGCCAAGGTCGGGTGAGGTTAACAGGCACCCAGACCCCTAAGCGAGATCTTAATATCAAGAGAGACTGAGAAGGCATATTAAAAGAAATAGTATGATTTAAGCATGTAAAGAGTCCTGGCTGCGTGGGTTCTCATTGATTGACACTGTCCCTGTGGGCTAGTACATAGGAAAGTTTAATACAACCCTGTACAGTAGAAGAATGGTTCCTGTAAAATGTATAATTTGCCTCATGGGCCCTAGTAAAGTGACCAACCCAATTCTGAGTTGTATAAAATTGGGTGGCAAGTTTTATAAATGCCACTGCTCAGGCCCTAAGTGTCCCCTGAAATTTATATGTGGCCTACGAGGCACAAGGCCTCCATCATGTCAGGTGAGCAAGCCAATGGGTTCTACATGATTTATAACTCCATTGTATAGACGTCACCGTCAGAAGAATTATTAGTATACCAATCACCAACATGCTTTTCAGAATAATTGGCAATGAAACATCCATGAGGACCTCAATCTATAAATGAGATGTTATCATTATGCTGTATAATCTTTCCTCTAGGGTTTTGACACTGAGACCACTGAATAGAAACATAAACCCAATTCAATAATTAATGTCCTGGCATACTAGGTTAGGTGGTTGCCCAGTCTTATTTGTATAAGAATGATCCTGACCAATAAAATTTAAGGAACTTGTTCTGAATAGCCCCATATGATTGTTGATCTTATCATCAGGCAAGATGTATGCCCATACCTGTCTTCTGGTTGGTAAGCAAGGTGATGTCCCTAAACACAGTGGTAAAGACTCAAATCCTAAGGAAATAATATAAGGTATTCCTTCCTCACCTGGATGAGTAGGGTCTGCATGATCCCATGGTGGCGGAAAATACGTGCTGTCATTTGTATACGCCACCGGACCTTGGTCTAGCTAATCCACTAATTTTAACAATGGTGGGTGAGGGACATAGGCCCAATATGCATGTTCACTGCAGATGTATTCACAAGCAGTGCAATCACGGCCAAAACAGATATTCAGGTATTCTAGGGGTTTTTGTACTGACCAGGGTGGCTTCGGTCTTGTGTCAACACCTTATTCTGACCCCATGTTGGTGGGGTCAAGCTGGTTTTCTTAAGATAAGGATGATGGCTTCCTCGGGACTTAAAGCTTAGGTCTGCGAAGCTGCGTACTAGATCTTCTTCCTCAGGGTTGTGTTGTGTTGTTTTTGCTTCTCTGGAGGTCGGATGAGTCAAAAAGGGACCCAGATGTTGCCAGTGGATCCATCTGGAATGATAGAAACACTGTTTTCCCTTATGGGGCATTACTCTTAGTCTTCATTGATTAAATTTTTTAAACCATATGGGAATAGATAGTGAGGTGGTGCTAGAGGGATAAAATGCTTTTCAGCTTTAGTGAAAGGATCACTTTGAGTGAAATTTTAAAAATTTAAATAAGGTGAAGGCAAAAGTTTCCCTTGGGGATTCCCCTTTTTCGTTTTTTTTTTTTTTTATAATTGAAGCTTAAATGTTTTATGGGTGTGTAAACAGTTGGCATTAGTCTACACAGGTTGATTAAAGAAGTTTTCCTAGGGACTAACTTTAGTAAACTCCCCTAATATTTTTCTGGTTGTACACTGGCTTTTATAATATGGTGTGGGGTAGTTTGTCAAGGTGACAACTTTTTACTAATTACATTTTATTCCAAACTAGAGTTTAGACATAATTTTTTAACTTTTAATAGCTGTATGGACCCTGTTGGGGGGGGGGGCTATAGCAGCATAGCCTGTTTAGTACTTTGGTTTGTAAAAGATTTAAATAGTCTAGGATGTTTAAAGGTAAGATCCATAAGAAGTTCCACTTGTAGGTGTTCAGTGGCAGTTTTGTAATTGACAAACAAGTTATAAAAGCAGAACTAACAGTTAGTGATTACAAATTGCATTAAGGCAAATAGGGTGGTTGAGTCCAAACAACTGCCTGTAGACATCCTGGTATCTAGGCTGGAGATGGGGGCATTGTACCCAGCTTCAAGGCCTGGAGGTGGGACAAGTCTTACCTTGAAATTCTAGGAAAACATTACCTCCCCAAATGGGCGAAAGCATTGTTTAGCTCCTCAAATAGCCTAGGTGGGACAGCCCATCCTTTGGCATACAGATGTTTAGTGTAGCTCCTGGTGCTTAACTCTCTACTTAAGCCCTTATCTTTGAAAATTTAACATTTGGTCTAAATCCTGATATAAATGATCTTTTTAGTAATTATCAGACCACAATTTTGTTTTATTTTGGTGTTTATACCAATGTTTCTCTGCTTACCTGGGACTTATTTGTCTCAGTTAAATTTGAATTTTCTCCTTCCTTGTTCTAATTAATACCCTATCTGTTTACTTTCGATCTGGTCCTAACAATTTCATATTTTATTCTTAAACAAATTTATTTGGTTAGTGTCAGCCCAGAATTTACTGCCAATTAGGGTCTTAAGCACATACAGAGCAGTTTGGATTTAAGCTATTCCCCACATTTCACAAACTCAGCCTTTTACAGCCAACTATTACAAATGGTTGACAAGTTTTTGCCCAGTTATGCATGCTTATAAACTAGCTTGCCATGACCTCCAGCTCTGATCAATTTTAGAAGAGCCAAACATTATTGCCAAAGTCCCAGCAGTGCCTCTTTCTATGTTAGGGTAAATGCAACCTTGACATTTCCCTTGGTCACTGGACTTGAACTTAGTGCCTGAGTGCTGTTTTTCAGCTCTCCAGTACAAGGATTGCGCTTTGCCACTTCGGACTCCAAAGCAACTCTGCCCACTTTTTTGGCACTCTGCTGGCTAGTTAGAGATGATAATCTTTCTCTGCCTGGACTGGCTTTGAACTGCAGTTTGTAGATTGCTCACCTTTGGTCCTCAGCTCCACCCACATCTGGGCCCCCTCCCATTTCTGGAGTTCCCTCCATACAACTGGCCTCTCCCTCTCTCCACCCAGACCCACCAGAACTCCTATCTACCTCACTTCCTTTTCTCTCAGATACTTCTGCTACCAGGATGGTGATGGAGGTCATGTGCTCCCTCTTGGGGGAAATATGGCTCCTCTAATAAACCTTGTAATCTTTCTCCTTTGCCTGCCTGCCTCTGCATGGTCCCATAGGATGGATGTGTCTGATCCTCTTTCATTGGTGGCTCCATACTGGGATAGGTTCCCCAGTGCATTTGCTCCCCCTGCACCTCAGAAGGGAGTTCAACCAGCTTCCCTGGGACCTATTCTGAGATCCTTCACTCCAGTCACCAGAGGACCATCAAGGTAACTTCCTCCTGACTGAGCGCTCTACCAGCCCATCCAGCCCCACTAATTAATTCCCACTCCAGGGTAAGTGACAAGTTTGTCCGAGGTCGGGGTTTCTGATTCCAATATCAGTGGTAAGGCCACCTGAGCCTTTCTGGGCTAACTGAGCCCCACCCTCACCATCTGACCAAAAACTTGGCCAAGTGCTAGAATTAGCCACTAGGGGCCTACCATGGCCCAAGGACCCACCTTGGACCAACATAAGGACAGTCTCCACTGGTGGGGCCACCACCTATTCAGGAGCCAACCTGCACTGTAGAGGACACTCTACTGTAGGCAAATGGCTTCAGGTCACTTACCATGGGAAGGACACTAAATTTCTTTACATTAAGGCCACCTGGCCTTGGAGGGCTGTTGGTTCCCCATCAGTTAAATTTGGCCCAGATTTAAAACTCCACTTCTGAGAGTGCTTGAGCAAGTACCTCTCTCTCTCTCTCTCCCCCTCCCCTTAAACTCTCCCTCTTGCCAAAATTACCTGCTTGTAACCTCTTTCACAAGTATTTCATATGCTAAACGCGTTGGTTAAGCCCTGGAAGAATGTAACCAGTAATTGCTTGTTTCTACTCATTAGATAGAAAATGGGTGAGTTTAAGTCTAAACTCACCGAAATAAAGGCCAACAAGTTTGGATATTACCAAAAGTGTATTAATCTTCTCTCTAGCACTGAGCAAGTGGTGGATGTGCCAAATTGGCATCTTGGTACTTCAGCTTGGTACTACCCCTTCCCCCTCCCCTGTCCTGTGGTGCCATTATGCTAGGCCAAGTGTATGTTCCTATTGCCTCCTGTTCATTTGGTTTCTTGTTGGCAAAGTTTTGTATTTTAAACTGACCACATGGTTCCTTCATAATTAGAAAAGTAGTTCCACTAAAATTTCAAAACTTTAAAAGTCTATTTTAAAATCTAAGCATGCTCTATAATCTGTGCACAAACATGTCTGTCTGTGTCTTATTTGACTATATGTAAGTGATTATGGTTTCAAGGTTACTCTGCCTACTAAAAATCTTTGTCAATGGAAGCTGTGAATTAATCTAAATTGCTTTAAAACTTTGTGACCTGACTAAGCCAAAGAAAAAACAGGCAGTTTTAAAAGACCTTGGAAAAGGACTTAAAAAAGACAATGTCCTTTACAAAGTAAATGAAATTGGTAACTAAGTTGGCTGTGAATTATGTCATTCCTATGTCCATCTATGCTAAGAGTTAACTATTGTACACTGACCATGGCTAGTAAACTAAAGCTAAGGGTTTCATTCTCTGTTTTCTCCCCTGTGTGCCGATCAACTTCAATTAAGATCAAGGGAGCAGAGTGACTATGCCCAGGCACAGCTGCCTAAACCAGTGGCACCAGCCTGCAAAAGACAATGTAAACCAGGTCTCTAACCAGTATATGTAGAAATATTGCAGGTTACCAACAGGAGGTGCAACAGTCCATACATGCTGGGAGATGCCACAGTCTCTCTCAGACTCTGGCCTTGCTTCATCTTACATGACCAAAAGCCTGTTAATTAAGGGTAAAACACAAGCCACATTAGATATTTGGTTCTGTAAATGTTAATCGCCAGAAGTTAGACCATACAGGGTGTATGAGCAAAGGATAGAAATTGATTTCTATACTATTTTACAATTGGAGGTAAATTCCTAAATGTAACTCAGACTGCAGAAAAAAAATATGGCCACTCTTTCTATTCACTGCCCACAGGACAGCCTACAGGCAAAGAATATACAGCCCAGTGTTTCAATGATGCATTTAAATGCAAATTAACATAACTTCACAAAAAGGATTTAAAATGACATCCCCCTTGTAAAAATTTGAGAAGTTGTGGGGAGTGGCTGACCTCCCAGACAAGTTTAAAAGATAAAATTTTCCTAAAGGTTTATTTCAAAGTAAAAAAAAAAAAAATAGGATTATTCAGGTTTGCCCCTAAAGTTTTTTGTAACAGTTGCCGGAAGGCCCACAGTAAAAGATAGGACACGTTTGTCAAATGTAATTTAATAAGTAAAACCATGCTTATAAAACTACTTCCAATGACCATCTTTGTTGCTTTTAATTGGAGTAAAAGTTGAAAGACCCCCGGCGTGGGGTGTCCTTCAATCAGAAGAGACCCTTCCCCAAGGAACAACGAGACCACTTGTGCGGATGCAATCAGCAAGAGGTTTATTTGGGCAAGCCCTCGGCTCCCAGGTGCACTCAACCTCGAAATCCACAAGGTTCGGGTTGAATGTCTGAGAACCGGTTACACGGGTACCCGGGGCGACATAGTCTATCGGGAGACTTGCGCGCCGAGTGCTTGAAAGCACCCTCTTTTTATGGACAGCAGAAGCAAGGTTACAGAAGCAAGATGCTTGGTTACAGAGTATTGATTGGTTAATTTCAAATTACGCTCAGGGTGGGGATTGGTCAGGTTAAGCTGGCCAGATGGGGCAGGTGGGGTTGGGGGAAAGCTGACGTGTCGGTACTTGCCCCGGCAAGTCTGTGCTGGTCGTCATGCACCGAAACTGTTCGTTCCCTAATTTTGACAAGTGATTTATTACCTCCTGACCTACCCTGCCATTATAGCTAAGTTTTACAGGAAGGGACGGGAGGGTCGGCTATTTTTCAGGAATGCCTGGTTTTAGGGCATGTGTTAGAGTCATGCTGAGGTCTGCAGGCGGTGACTCAGTGGTTAATGACTTGCCTGCGTCCTGCTTGCTCTCTTAGCTATGTAGGGGAAGGGGCAGTGGTTTTTCTTAAAGAGCTCAATGGATGAACGTATTCTGGGGTCTGGGGTCTTTTCATTCCCCCATTTTCTTTTTGCCTGAATGAAATCCTTCATTCAACTGGAGATTCCTCCGTTAATTTAAGTTGATGATATTGTTGGGTTAATACTAGGGCCTGCACGACCGATAGGCGGTCCTGATTACCACTCCTGTTTTGTTAGCATAAAAACAACATTCTTCCTTTAAGGCTACACATAGGCCCCCTTCCTTCTTTCTTTACAATTCCTTTCCCAAGGCTTTCATTACCACCCTCTTTCTTTACAATCTCTTGACCATCTTTGTGGCTGTAGTTTAAAACTGCCCAATTTTCCTTTGGCTTGCGGAACCTTTATCTTAGAACAGCCTTAAGGCACCACCGTGATGCAGAAGCTTGCTAGATTTTAAGGCTAAGAGTATTACCTCTATTGATAACACACTCAGGTTATTACCATATTAGAGTCAAACTAGGCTGTGAACATAGAGTGGATTTCCAGTTACTATGCACTGGAGTGCCTAAGACAAGCAAGCCAGTGATATCCTTGTCCCCAATATCCACTGTGGGAAGAGAGGGTTTCTGGATATCACCCAAAAGAATGTCCCACAAGATCTTAGATTTAGCAGCAGTCAACCATGAAGCAGACTTAGGTGATGGAATCAAGCAGGAGTTCCTCCAAGTGACTGTCAGGCCGTCAGGCAGCAGCAGCAGCAACCGGAACAGCAGGGTCTCTCAGTGGCTCCAAGGGACTGTTGTCACACCTCATGCTGGGCTGTAAATTCCTACACAGACTGGTTAAAGATACATTGCCTAGGCTTGGCAGGCTTTGATCCTGCTGGTTTTTAAGATCTTTTAAACAATAGCTCAGGACAATTTACCAAAATCACAACTTTTTACTAACCAGATATTTTTGTAAATAGACACAGAAGGCAGTTAACACTATTTTTTATGCCCTTATTAAAAATTATTTTATCTATTTCGCCTCATTTTTCAAAAACTGACTCTGGACTCTTGATCTTAAAATGGGGGTAGAAGGGCGAAGGTCCATCTTCTGTAACTTCTTCAAGCTGACTTTAGGGGCGTTGATCTTACCTAGCCAGGAGCCTATAACCTTAGCCTATTTTACAAAGAGGCCATCAGGGTTAGAAGTCATTAAGAACAATATTTAACTTTTGACAACTGCACAGACCTTTTTTCCAGCTATAGCAGTATAGCTTGTTTAGCACTCTGGTTTGTAAAAGCATCTTTCTGGATGACTTAGGAATGTGATCTTTAGTAACCCTAACACAATGCCTGAGTTACCTTTGCAGGCCTTTAGACAGATATCAATAGAAACACACTCTCAGGTTTACAAACTTTTTCCTGAGAAGATGAATTTCATGTAACTGGTGTCAGCTCAATATTACTGCCAATTAGAGCTTTTGGCACATAAAGGGGTTAAGATTTAAACTACCCCCCACATTTTATAACATTAGCTTTTTACTATCACAGAGGACTGGCAAGTTCCTGTCCCTTACAAGGTAGTCATGAACATTAGGCATGCTTCCAAACTATCTTCCTATGACCTCCCGGCTCTGATCAGTTTTGAAGGGCCACGCACAAATGACTCTAGGATCTGACATTTCTGCCATCCAAGCAGTGGCTTACTGCCTCTGGATGCTCCACCATTGCTTTTTGTCCCAGGAGTGTCTTCTCTACATTGGGATAAATGCCTCATTGGCATTTTCCTTAGCTGGTTGCTGGACTTGAACTCAGGGCCTGAGCACTGTCTCTCAGCTCTACAGCTCAAGGCTAGCACTCTGCCACTTTGAGTCCCAGACTCGGGGCTTGAATGCTGTCCCTTAACTCTTCAGTCCAGGGCTAGTACTCTGCCACTGTGAGTCCCAAAGCATTTCTGCTTGCTCTTTCAGCACTCTGCTGGCTGAGTAGAGGTGACAGTCTCACAGGGACCTTTTTGTGCCCGGGCTGGCTTTGAACCGGTTTGCAGATCAATGAGTCTTACAAAAGGCCATTTTACTCCAATTAAAAGCAACAAGGTGGTCAACATAGAAGTAGCTTTTAAGCATGCTCTTACCTGAAACTTATTAAGAGTCAAAGTTACATCTGACAACTTGTAAGAATCCTCTGTGCTTTGCTTTGGGCTTGCTGGAAACTTAAAAAACCTAGAAGAGCAAACTAGAATAGCAATTATTTTGATAATCCTAATTTTTTCTTTTTTCCTTTTTTTTTTTTTTTTGCACATTGAGGCCAATGTCAAGAATGATTTTACATTTAAACTTTATATCCAAAAATCCATTCCCTATTTTTTTAAACCTCTTATTAATCACCTTTAATATTTTATACTTTAGTTTTTATTTGCATTTTGAAAAGATCCCTTGAAATCTTGAGGCCAAGTGTCACTCATTGTCTCTTGGCTGCTTGTTTTAAAACAGACACACATTAAGATTTTTAAACTCAAATGACAATTTTCCTTAATGCAAGAATTACAGTCACCTTTACTATACCACAAAGCTAGATTTAACATCTTTATAACTTTTTAAAAACATCCTAATTGCAGAACATAATTGAAAGTAAGCCACATTATACAAATAACTTTTTACCCTCTTTTTAAGGCCTTCCTAATTTTAATGTTAACACATCCAAGGGAAAGTTTTAGTAATACTAATCAGATCATCACATCATTCATTTTAACCATCATGTTTTCAGTGCCTATCTGCAGGGAAAAGAGACAGAACAATGATGGGCCACTTGGCCCCTCCTATGGAATAGGCAGGCACACACCCAATCTGACTCTTTAGGGTTAGATGAACTGCGTTTGTGCCAGTTTGCCTCATCATGCTTGGACTCCTCCCAGGGCCTGTCCCACTGCATGACCAGCTGAACTGCACTTCTGCTTGTTCACCCTTCACCCCTAAAGATAGGTCTTCTGTTGGTTTCTAAGTTTTTCCCCGTCTCTTCTCTTGGTTCTCAAATGAAATACAGTTTTAGATAGAACAGGTAACATCTTTGACAGTGTTAAACTAACCTTTACATTTAAATTTCTAATTTTTATCCCCAAATTTTAGCCAAGGGAATTAGACCCCAAACAGCCAATGCATTTTTGTTAAGCCAGATAACTTGATTACAGTATAAACAGACTTATGCATTTTAAAATATTAGTTTTTAAAATACCAGATTTTCTAATTTGCAAGTTAAAGAACCTTTTAAAAAGCCATTTAAAACAATGTGAAGATTTTTAAAAATTTTGGTAATGTCCAAACCTCATAACCTTTTGAAATTTAAATTTAAATCACCCAATTGTTACAGCATGCTGACAATTTTTTTTTTATCTTTGAACACGTTCACAGACACACACAAAACACACAGATCTTAAAGCACGCAAAAATCAAAATCAGTTGTACGTACACTTTCTAAAGGTTTTAAACAAAAAAATTTAAGACAGTATTTCTTTTAGAACTAGGTACCTTTGTTGTGCTTCATTTTCACAGAGCTTGCTTGTTAGCAAGGCTTATGAATCTCTTCTGAGTTGGAGGAGGGCTGAGGGAGGGAGTCACCTAAGACTAAACTGGCCTGATTTTTTTTTTAACCCAATTTTAGACAGAACTAGCTGAAAAGTCCAATCCAGGTACACAGCCTTCTACGCCCTCACCTGTCCTCCAGCAGCCTCCACTGGGAGAAGGTGCAGCCTGAGGCTTGAAGGGAACCAAACTAGCCCAGTAACCCTTCATGCCTCGTGGGGAGGGTGGGCATAGCAGGTCTGTGACTAGGCCCAGCTGGAACTTTTATTCCCTCAGAGATGTTTAAATAAATAAATAACAAAAACACAGATAAACACAAAAACCAAGGATCCACATTTAAAACTGGTACCAATTCTAAAAACAGAACTAGACAAGAACTGAAGGCTGAGTTGGGGACTAATGGGCCCCAGTTTATCCCTACCGGAACTCTGTGCTGTTCCCACTCAGCAAGCTGAATCCAGAGTCTGCTGGGTGAGCCTGCCACACTCACCCAGAACTTTCCTACCCCATAAAACAAACACACTAAAGTTAACAAGACAAACATGTGGCCACAAAGACAGAATCAAGTCTCAGTGAATAGGGCGACATCTCACCACCATTCACTTACCAGGGGACTCAACCCCCCTACTCACCTCCGGAGGATTTTTCTCTTAGAGTCCTGCAGACGTTGACCCGGGGGTCTTCCAAGGCAGAGGCGAATTCCCAGTCATCTTAGGGCAAGGGAAGGAAGTCCCTAGCGGCCGTTCCCTCAGACTGACAGGTTCTCCCCCACGCTCAGACCCCCCTGAGCCAAGGCCCGAGGCTGAGATCTAACTGAGGCCACCTGCAGATGGTCAGTGGCAATTTCATAATTGACAAACAAGCAAGTTCCCAAAACCTGACAATCTCGGCTCAGGCTGTGACTTCCAGTGATCTATAGTCAGACTTAAGGGGGTTGTTAGTTGCTGCCCCATCCCTTTAAGGACAACAAAACAGACAACAGAAACAATTAACACTAAACAGAAACACAAAAACAGACAGGCGCCAAACAGAAAAAGCGACTTCAGATGGGAGTGGCCGACCATGGCTAAACTCCCGGGAAGGAGAGAAAGCTGAGGTTGGGAAATTGGAGAGGGAAGGAGTGGGGGAGAGAGCTGAGGGGCAGATGGAAGGGTTAAGGGGGTAGGGATTTGGGGGGCCGGGGTAGATAAGAAGGGTTTCATCCACGGGGGAGGTTCTAGAATAAGAGCTTCCCAAGTAACAATATAAGGGACCTGGTCTGGGTGTCCGTGTGGTCCCGGGTCCATAACTTTGGCCTTGATCTGTAAGGCAATGGTTAGGTTAAAGGTTCCTTCACGTGGCCAGCCACAGTTGAAAGTGGGCCATTCTGATGAACAAAAAGTTATCCATTTTCTTTTTTTTTTTTTTTTTAACTTCTACTGAAAGATTGTGAGCTGATGTTTGCACATCCCTCCAGTTCTGTAAAGTAAGGTTAAGTGGTGTCGCGACAGTTTGTCCCATTTTAAAACTATTAACGAACACAAGAACAACAATACAATACAGGCAACACTTAGCTTCGCTGCGCGCTGTTGCTAGTAAACCGAAAGCAAAACCTGGCAGAGACCTGTGTGGTTTTGAGGAATGTTACAAAACTATTCACAGTAGCACACTCTCCCAAAGTTTCCACAACGAAGGCAAAGACAGCAGATCAACAGGAAAACAAACCACAAAGGCAAGAGCAGTGCGAGCAACCAAAATTCTACAACAAACATCACAATTATACTGGTCACGCTACTTTTTCACTACGCTGTTTTGACAATAAGCCAAAGGCAAAAACCAGGCGGAGACTGTTTTGAGAGTCTCCCAGAGAAATCACGCGTCTAAAGAGGACTGAGTTCCAGAAAGCAGATGGGTCACTGTTTCAGACCCCGGATGGGCCACTGTTTCAGGCCCCGGATGGGTCACTGTTTCAGACCCCGGATGGGCCACTGTTTCAGGCCCCGGATGGGTCACTGTTTCAGACCCCGGATGGGCCACTGTTTCAGGCCCCGGACACCTCCAGGACGTCTCCTGGGGGCTGCGGTCGGGAGTATGAGCTCGTCAGCTCCTCCACGGGTCCGCCAGATGCAGACGAGAACGGCCGAACTCACCAGATTCGCAAGCGCACACACAGATTGACTTTAGACAGTACACAGACAACACACAGACAACACAGAGACGCTGGCCAGCTTACCTCCCGAAAATGGGTCGGTGGTCCCTGGGTGGGGGTCTCTATCCCGGACGAGCCCCCAGATGAAAGACCCCCGGCGTGGGGTGTCCTTCAATCAGAAGAGACCCTTCCCCAAGGAACAACGAGACCACTTGTGCGGATGCAATCAGCAAGAGGTTTATTTGGGCAAGCCCTCGGCTCCCAGGTGCACTCAACCTCGAGATCCACAAGGTTCGGGTTGAATGTCTGAGAACCGGTTACACGGGTACCCGGGGCGACATAGTCTATCGGGAGACTTGCGCGCCGAGTGCTTGAAAGCACCCTCTTTTTATGGACAGCAGAAGCAAGGTTACAGAAGCAAGATGCTTGGTTACAGAGTATTGATTGGTTAATTTCAAATTACGCTCAGGGTGGGGATTGGTCAGGTTAAGCTGGCCAGATGGGGCAGGTGGGGTTGGGGGAAAGCTGACGTGTCGGTACTTGCCCCGGCAAGTCTGTGCTGGTCGTCATGCACCGAAACTGTTCGTTCCCTAATTTTGACAAGTGATTTATTACCTCCTGACCTACCCTGCCATTATAGCTAAGTTTTACAGGAAGGGACGGGAGGGTCGGCTATTTTTCAGGAATGCCTGGTTTTAGGGCATGTGTTAGAGTCATGCTGAGGTCTGCAGGCGGTGACTCAGTGGTTAATGACTTGCCTGCGTCCTGCTTGCTCTCTTAGCTATGTAGGGGAAGGGGCAGTGGTTTTTCTTAAAGAGCTCAATGGATGAACGTATTCTGGGGTCTGGGGTCTTTTCAAAGTGACTGTTTGTAAAAAAAAAAAAAACAACTCATTGATCTGTCGTTCGAAGCCAGTCCAGGCACAGGCAGACTAAAGTCCCTGTGAGATTGTCATCTCTAATCTGCCAACAGAGTGCTCAAAGCTGAGTTGTTTTGGAGTTTAAAGTGGCCAAGTGCTAGTCCTGAGCTGGAGAGCTGAGGGACAGTACTCAAACCCTGAGTTCAAGTCCGGCGACTGACCAAGGAAAGTGCCAAAGATGTATTTATCCCAACATAAGAAAGGCACTCCAGGGACCCTGACAATGTTAAAACATTCAGAGGCAATTACAAACAAATGTTTGGATGACAAAAGTGGTATCAGGTCCTGAGTTACTTGAGCTTTGTCTTCCAAAAAATTGATCAAGCCAGAAAGTCATGGAAAGATAAGTTTTTAAACATTCCTATCACCCATGTTGGTGTAACTGGGCAAAACTTTCCAGAGATCTGTGATAGTGGGTAGTAAAAGCTAAGATTGTAGAATGTAAATCCCAAAACCCCTGTATCTGCTCAAAGTCCTAATTGGCAGTAACTTTTGAGCTGGTTAAATTCATCTGTTGAAAAGCTTGTAAAGCTGAGATTATGTTCCTATTGAGATCTGTCTAAAGGCCTACATAGGTAGGCATTCCTCTGCCAGACAGAAAATGCTTTTATAAACCAGGGTGTTAAACAGGCTATGCTGCTGTAGCCCAAGAAAAGGCCTGTACATTTGTTATAGGTTAAATGTTGTCTATAAGCCACTTTAAACAGGCTACCCAGAGGCAGTGGGCTGTACTTAGAGTGCCAATCAGTCTCAGGTTAAAAGCATCTACTGGGCTTTCTTTTAAAAATCTCTGACAAGTAATTGTTAGTCAATTGTTAACAAGTTATAGGTAACCTCCATCTCATTGATCTCCTTGTTGCTTTAGCTGGAAATAAAAAGAGCTTTTGTAAGAAAGTTCAAAGCCATCTTGGGCACAAAAAAAATCCTTCTAAAACTCCATCTCCCTACTAATCAGCACAGAACCAGGACTATCCAGCCAAAGGCTGAAAGTGGCATTGTGACTCTAAGTAGTAGAGCATTAGCCTGGAACAGAAGGACTCAGGGACAGTGCCCAGGCCTTGAGTCCAAACCGTAAATGCCAACCGGGACAAGCTATCCCAGCAATGGATGTTGAGACAATGGCCAGGACAAAGTCAGTCCTGACCATGGAAAACCATGGAAAAGAATAAGAGATGATACCCTAAATGGAGTCACTTTATGCTTTATGCATTGTTTCTGGCAAAACTGGAGCTTCAGCTTCCACCCCCACTACAAAGGCAGAGGAGGGGTCCCGCAGAGCAGTGGGGACCTCACAGATGAAGTCCTTCAGGGGTGGGGGCCTCACAGAAGAGGCTGCAAAAAGGAGTATACCTCACTGGGAGGCCGCAGGAGTGAGGGTGCCTCGTGGGGAAGGGCAAAGAAGTGAGGGTGCCTTGTGGGGGAGGCCGCAAAAGAGGGGAGGGCCTCACAGGGGAGACTGCAGAGGAGGGGAAACTGCAAAAGCAGTACACAGAGGAGGAGTTTAAACTTAAACTCATCCATACTTTTACCTTCAGTTGCAAGGGAGAGGGAAAGAGGGAGAGGGAGAGAGGAAGAGAGGGAGAGAGGGAGAGAGAGAGAGCCAGAGCTATCTGCCCAAGCACTCGCAGAAGTGGAGTTTTAAATTTGGGGCAAAATTTGATTGAAGGGGCTCAGAAGCCCTCCAAGGCCCAGGTGGCCTTAATGTAAAGAAATTTAGTGTCCTTCCCATGGTAACGGACCTGATGCCATGGGCCTATATTAGAGTGTTCTCCACAGTACAGGTTGGCTCCTAAAGGGGGTGGTGGCCCTGCCAGTGGAGAATGTCTTCATGTTTGTCCATTTGCATTCCTTGGGCCATGGAGGAGGGGTCCTTGGGCCAAGGTAGGCCCCTGGCACTTGGCCAAGGTTTGGCTCTGATGAGGGGAAGGGGGGCTCGGTAAGTCACAGAGGCCCAGGTACCCTTACCACTGAGATATCAGAATCAGAAACGCAGACCTCAGATAAACTTTTCACTTACCCTGGAGTGGGACTTAATTAGCAGTGTTGGATGGGCTGGTAGAGCGCTCAGTCAGGAGAAAGTTACCTTGGTGGTCCTCTGGTGGCTGGCGTATAGGATCTCAGCATAGGTCCCAGGGAAGCTGGTTGAACCTCCTTCCGAAGTGGAGGGAGGATCAAACCCACTGGGGAGCCTATCCCCACAGGGGCGACCAATGTAAGAGGATTAGACAAAAATCCATGCAAGGGGACCATGCAGAAGCAGGAAGGCAAAGGAGAAAGATTATTACAAGGTTTATTAGAGAAGCGATATTTCCCCCAAGAGGGAGCACATGACCTCCATCACTATCCTGGTAGCAGGAGGATCTGAGGGAAAAGGAAGTGAGGTAGATGGGAGTCCAGGTGGGTCTGGGCAGAGAGAGGGAGGGGCCAGTTGTATGGAGGGAACTCCAGAAATGGGAGGGGACCCAGGTGTAGGTGCTCATACTTCGAGCTCATGACTCTACCTGATTCTGGGGCCTGGATGAGTTGCCTTGATCTCTTCTAAGTCACTTTACCACATGAGGCTTTTCTGAACTCATACATCACTGCAAATTGCTAACATTCCTCCCTAGCACATCACTCAATATATTTTTTCCATCATATATTTAAACATATTTATGTGTATACATTCCCTACCCTCTCCCAACCCCACACACAAAGGCATAGACCTTCAAAACAAAGCTTTTCTTTTTTTCCTTGCTACAGTGTCTAGAACCTAATAAACTCAATAGATACAAAAGAGTGAGTTGGGTACTAGTGTCACACCTGTTATGCTAGCTATTCAGGAAACTGAGATCTAGAATCACTTTTTCCATTTATTTCCCGTTTTCATTAAAATTTAAGCATTAAAGGAACTTTTAAAGAGAATCAAGACTTCCTTCTTTCTGGAGGTTTCCTTCACTCCCTTTCACCTAGTCCAGCTCAACCTATGTCCCCCTGGGAGTTTTGGCATCCCAGAAAATCCACAGTCCCTCAGACCCCAGTTAAATTCAGACAGAAGCCGGGCGCTGGTGGCTCACGCCTGTAATCCTAGCTACTCAGGAGGCTGAGATCTGAGGATCGCGGTTCAAAGCCAGCCCGGGCAGGAGAGACCGTGAGACTCCTATCTCCAATAAACCACCAGAAAACCGGAAGTGGCGCTGTAGCTCAAGTGGTAGAGCGCTCGCCTTGAGCTGAAGAGCTGAGGGACAGCGCCCAGGCCCAGAGTTCAAGCCCCACGACCGACAAAAAAAAAAAAAAAAAAAAAAAAAAAAAAAAAAAATTCAGACAGAATCCAGCATTGCCTTTACTCATGTGGTGGGCAGAGCAGAAAGCATACACCACGTGTGCTATCCAACACCTCAAATCCACACCTGTGCCACTTCCATACTCCCAGCCACATGAGCAGAATTGTGTCACCAACGCTTGCACTGGCATAGGCTTCCATGGTCATCAGGACAGATGTCCTGAGAGTTATTTCATCTGCATAAGGTGACATTTCCTGGGTCCAGGTATATTGCTGATCTGTGAAATCACTGGCATTGGAGCAAGCCAGGGCTGCTGCAACCGCACTGTAGGATGCATCTCTCTGCAGCAAAACCTGAGGCCCTTCCTTCCTAGACACAATGGAGATCCTAGAAAATTCCCTGCTTGTCCCTAGGTGAGTCCATGAATTTATCCACAGCCCTCATCTGTCAGAAATGAACAAAGAGTACAGAATTGTTCAAGTCATTTTCCTTCTTCACAGAAGGGTGCACTATCATCCTGGCCCCCCAGAGCGAGGCAGCACACCAAATGGGGGGATCCACTTGGTTTTCATCCCAACCTAGGAATGATATTGTCCCTTCTCATGTTGCTAAGGTGTCAGGATCACATCTTTGTAAACAATCGGTTACCAGGGTAATAGGGTCATAGAAGGAAGACAAGTCATTCTAACCATCAGTGGACCATCCCTAGTCAGGAGGCAGTGTACTTTGGGAGGCTATTGCTCAAAAGCAAACATCCTTTTTACCTGTTAATGAAACTGCAACTCCACTGCACCTCACCTTTGTCATTACAACAACAACAACAAAAAGAAAAAGAAAAGGGTGTTTTGGACTTTCTTGTCAGGACTGGCTTGAAAACACAATCCTCAGATTTCAACCTTCTGAGTAGTGCCAAGGTTTTTTATGAGACAATTCTCTCAAATTAACCACCAAGAAAGAAGCAAAAAGAAATAAAGAAAAGTCCAGGACTTGAGCTGAGGTTCAACTGGAAGATCATGGACAGCACCCATGCCCTGATTTCAAACCTATGACCAGCACATCATCATCATCATCATCATCATCATCATCATCATCATCATCATCATCATCATGTGAATAAAAAGACTGTAAGAGCCTATTAAGAATATTAAAATTGAGGGCTGGGAAGTTGGCTCAGTGGTAGAGCTCTTGCCTTGCATGCATGAGGCCCTGGGTTTGATTCCTCAGCACCATATAGCAAAAAAGAAAAAAGCTGGAAGTGGCTCTGTGGCTCAAGTGGTCGAGCGCTAGCTTTGAACTGAAGAGCTGAGGGACAGAGCCCAGACCCAGAGTTCAAGCCCCATGACCAACCACAAAAAAAAAGAATATTAAAATTGAGTGAGCCAGGCACTTTTTGGTGGCTGACATGTAATCCCAGTTAGGAGCATGAAATCTCAGGATGGTGGTTAAAAGCCCACCTGGGCAGGAAATTCCATGAGGCTCTAATCTCCAACTAACCAGCAAAAATGCCAGAAGTAGAGCTGTGGTTCAAGTGGTAAAGCAACAGCCTTGAATGAAAAAGCAAAATAACAGTGACCAGGCCCAGATACATAGGGTAGGACTACTAATAATTAATCAATTAAATACAAAACACAAATAAAAATCAGAGTGGAAGATGAGCACAAAAGCCAAGAGAATTGGTGGTTTACACCTGGAGCTCAAGCTACACAAAAGACAGAATTTGAAGATCTGGGTTCCAAGGCATCCCAGGCAGAAAAGTCCCTTACGAGTTTGTGAGTATGTATCAGGTAGGGGTCTTGAACCCAGGGCTTGAAATAGAAATTCTTTTTTCTTAAAGGTAGCATTCTACCACTTCCTTTCTTTGGGGGATGAAATGGAGATAAGTTTTACGGACTTACCTGCCCGGGCTTTCAACCCCAATCCTCAGATTTCAGTTGCTGATACAGTACTCTTATATTCTATGAGATTTTTATCTTCCATGAACTGCCAAAAAGTAAAAGAATCCAGAAGTTGATCTGTGTGGCTCAAGCCACAGAGACTGCTTGCTTTGAGGGAAAACGAACAACAAAAACCCTCATACACAGTGGACCTGCCCTGGTTTCAAACCCAGGAAGTGACCAGGCCCTATGTTCAAGCCATAGGACCACCACCACCAGCAACAAAAGAATGACTCAGGGACAGGGACTAGGCCCTGAATACAAAGCCTAGAAACAGCATTAAAAATAAAAGTAAAACAAATTCAGAGACTGTGGCTAGGCTCCAGAGTTCAAGGTCTAGAACAAGCACCAGGACACACACACACACACACACACACACACACACACACACACACACACACACACACACACACACACGAAATGAACAATATAATAAGAAGGCAAAAGAAGAAGAGAGAAGTCAATGAAATATTTTTAAGTAGTGGCTCATGCCTATAATCCTAGCTACTTTGGAAGCTGAAATTTTAGGATTGTGGTTCATAGTCAACCTGGGCAGGAAGCTCCATGACACTAGGTTTTATGTGTGCTAGTCCTGGGGCCTGAACTTGTGCTGTTTTGCACAAGACTAGAACTATTCTACTTCCATGCTCTTGGTGATTAATTGGAGATGAGAGTCTCAAAAACTTTCCTGCCCTGGCTGGCTTCGAATCACCATACTCTGATTTTAGAACCTGGCTAATGTCCCTGTCTTCCCATGAGAATCTTTCTTTTTTTTTGGTTGGTCATGGGGCTTGAACTCGGCGTGCACACTGTCCCTAAGCTCTTCAGCTCAAGGCTAGTGCTCTACCACTTGAGCCACAGGGCCACTTCTGGTTTTCTGGTGATTTAGTGGAGATAATTGTCTCATGGACTTTCCTTCCCAGTCTGGCTTTGAACTGCAATCCTCAGATCTCACCCTCCTGAGTAGCTAGGATTACAGGTGTAAGCCACTGGCACTCAGCTTTTTTTTTCTTTTCTTTTTTCGTTTTTGTGGGTTGTGGGGCATGAACTCCAGCTCTGGATGGTGTCCCTTAGCTCTTCAGCTCAAGGCAAGTACTTTACCACTGAGCCACTTCCCAGCTCCTCCATAAGAAACTTACCCCTTATGAATCACCAAATTTGTTTTACAAAGCCAGATGTTGAAATGTGGCTTAAGTTTTGGAGCCTGCCAGCCTTGCTCAGGACACGGGAGAGAGACTCCAGCACAGTGACCTTGCCCTGATTTCAGGTTTAGGAAGAGTCACCACTCCCTGTGTTCCAGCCCTAGGACCAGAACCAAATAAATAAATAACTCCCACATTTTCACTGTATTTGATGTTGGGGTAATTTGTGAAGGTGAAGGGAAAAAACAAATTGTTTAAATAGGGTTACAGCTAGACCTATTGCAACAATGAGATGTACAAGAAATTATTTCAAAAATGAACTTTACAACTTTTGCCTGGTGGGGGTGGTAGAGAACATTATATAAACAAAGCCATTCATGCAGCTGTTGCTCAAGCTGTTAAAGTATGCTAACCTTGAGAATAAACAATACAAAAAATGCTTCATTCACAATGGCCCTGCCCTGACTTCAAGCCTCAGGAGAGTGGCCATGTCATGAGTTGAAGCCCTAGCAACAAAAATGAAAATAAATAAATAAATAAATAAAGCCAGAACTTTATCTGTGGCTCAAGCCATAGACACTGCTAGTCTTGAGAAAGAAAAGGGAAAAACCTCAGACACAGTGGCTCTGCCCTGATTTTATGACTAGCAAAAGCTAAGGCCCTATGTTCAAGCCCTAAGACCAGCAATGAAGAAAAAAAAATACAGCAACAACAAAAACTCAAAAAAAAAATGCCCAAGTCCTGAGTACAAACCATAAGAGCATCACCTAAAATAAATGCAGAAAGAAAGAAAAATACATAAAGAGCCACAATTTGAACTGTCTTGAGGTGGGAAGCCTACTAGTCTTGAGAAAAAATTAGGAATAATGACCAGGCCTGGAGTTCAAGTACTATAACAAGCTCAAAAAAAAAAATCTGTTGAGATCCAAAAGGAGTCTCTCAACATGAAGATAGGCTTGACTATCTCACTGGAACATCTTGTGGCTGAGTTTACAGAACCACTCTCAGAAATCCGACCCTTTCATCCTGCCTTATGCAAACATCCTGCAGCTGCTAATGACCACCCTTTCACCCTGCCCTACGCAAACATCCTGCAGCTGCTATGGCCAATGAAAAAGCTTCCTTAATGGCCAATTTAAAAGCTTCCTTATTCCAAGCATATAAATACCCCTGTGTGAAAAATAAAAATTTGCAGCTTGATCAGAATCCCTGTCTTGCTGTCATTCTTCATGTCTCTTGTCCCTTCATTCCTTCTCGTTTAGGTTCATCGCCCTCATTGACGTCCTGCAGGTTGGGACAAAAATCCACAAAAAAAAACTTCAAAACAAAAACCTCAGAAACAGTGGCCAGCCCTAATAATAAGCTGGATGACCCAAACTTATGAAAAAGTGAAAAAGAATAATAAATTAATGAAAAGAAGGACAAAAATATTAGAGCCAATTCAAGATTTTAAAAATATGGTTCACACCTATAATCCTACCTGCTCAAATAGCTGAAATCTGAGCATTTGTGGTTTGAATCCAGCCTGGGCAGGAAAGTAAATGAGAATTCTTTTCATTTATGCTACTCCTGGGCTAAAACTTGAGTTTTACTCAAGGGTAGAGCTCTACTGCTTCCTACCTGTTGCTGGTTAATTGGTGAAAAACGTCTCATTGATTTTCATGCCTAGAATGGCTTTGAACCTTGGCTCTCAACTTTCTTTTTTTTCCTTATTTATTTATTTTATTTTATTTTTATTTTTTTGTGAACACACTGTACAGAGGGGTTACAATTACATGGGCAGGTTAATGTGTACATTTCTTATCAAGCATTGCAGCCTCCTCCTTTGTTTACACTTAACATCCCTTCCCAGCCTCCCCCCCATCTGCCCACCCAATCCTCCCCGCTAGCCCCCCCACCAACATTGTAAAGCTCGTTTTCGACATGACAATTTGTACTTCTCATTGTTGCAACAGGTCTACCTGTATCCTTAAACGACTTGTTTTTTCCCATCTCCTACACAAGTTATACTGACATCAAATATAGTAAAAGCAGGGTTATACTGTGGGGGAGGGACATACAAAGCTACAAAGAGATAATCTTATAAATGCGTTAGAAACAAATGCATGAAAGGAAAAAAAACATTTGAATACATATCTAAGGATTCATTTTCCTAACATCACATTATCTGACCTTTTCCGCTTGACTCATACATATACTAGATATTGCAAATAAGGGAAACCATGGGACCTATGTTTCTTTGGGCCTGGCTTACTTCACTTAATATAATGTTTTCCACGTTTTTCCATTTCCTAACAAATGGGGCAATGTCATTCTTTCTGATGGAGGCATAGAATTCCATTGTGTATATATACGACATTTTCTTGATCCATTCATCTACTGAGGGGCATCTGGGTTGGTTGCATATCTTAGCTATGGTAAATAATGCTGCAATAAACATAGTTGTGCTAGTAGCTTTAGTGTGGTCTTGTTTGTAAACATTTGGGTAAATGCCCAAAAATGGGATTGCTGGGTCATAGGGGATCTCTATGTGAAGTCTTTTGAGGAACCTCCATACTGCTTTCCAAAGTGGTTGAACAAGTTTACATTCCCACCAACAATGAAGTAAGGTTTCCTTCTGTCCACATCCCCTCCAGCATCTGTTGTTGTTAGAGTTCTTGATTTTAGCCATTCTAACTAGAGTGAGGTTGTATCTCAATGTTGTTTTGATTTGCATTTCTTTTATGGCTAGGGAGGTTGAGCATTTCTTCATGTGTCTATTGGCCATCCTTCTTTCTTCTTCAGAGAAGTTTCTCTTTAAGTCTTTAGCCCACTTATTTATTGGGCAGTTGTTTCTTTGAGGATTTGTTGTTGGGGGATTTAATTTTTTGAGTTCCAAGTATATTTTAGATATGAGACCCTTGTCTGTTGTATGGCTAGTGAAGATCTTCTCCCAATCCGTGGGCTTTCTATTGATCTTGCTAGCTATGTCCTTTGCCATGCAGAAGCTCTGCAACTTCATGCAATCCCATTTGTCCCACCTTTCTTTGATTTGTTGTGTTTCCGGGTCTCTATTCAGAAAATTTTGGCCTGAGCCGAGGAGACCTAGGGTTTCTCCTATTCCATCCTGTAATGTTTTCAAAGTGTGTACTTTGACTTCGAGGTCTTTGATCCATTTGGAGTTGATTCTGGTGCAAGGTGATATATAAGGATCTAGCTTTAGTTTTCTACAAGTAGTTAACCAATTTTAGCAGCACCATTTACTGAAGAGGCTGTCTTTCTTCCATTCTATTGTTTTAGCTCCCTTATCGAAGATTAGATGTCTATAGGTCTGTAGGTTCATTTCTGGGTTTTCAATTCTATTCCATTGGTCCTGATGTCTGTTCTTATGCCAATACCAAGCTGTCTGGATAGTCATCTTGGCTTCCTGTAGTACTTTTTTTCTTTCTGTATTTTTTGACTGTTGTGGGGCTTGAACTCAGGACTTTTGTGCTGTCCCTGAGCCTCTTTGTACTCAAGCCTTGTGCTCTACCATTTGTGCCATAGCGCCACTTCTGGGTTTTGAGTGCTTAATTGGACATAAGAGTCTCACAAGGACTTTTCTGTCTGGGCTGGCTTCCAACTGAGGTCCTCAGATCTCAGCCTCCTGAGTAGTTAGAGCCATAGGACACTTATCTCACTTGTTAGGTTTTAAAAAAAGAGATAGCCGAGTAAGAACAGCACCATGCATGTGCTATTCAGGTAAGGGACTAGTTTTATTCAGTAGACCTGCTGGGACCAGGCAAGGTTGGCACTCCACCTGGCTGGGAAAAGCCTTCGAATGAGAGAGAGTTGGGAAAGAGAGGAATGAGAGAAGAAAGAGCTAGAAAAGAGCAGAGAGAGCAGAGAGAGCAGAGAGAGAGCAGAGAGAGAGTGTCTGGGCCTGGGCTAGGCCTTACCTAGGGTACGTGCAGAGAAAGGTGTGGCCACATCAAATTCAGATATGACCTCAGTGGATGCAAATGTGACTTCTTCCAGGTGTCCCAGTTCCCAAGGTAATGCAGTTACTGGATGGAGACTTTGCTGTGAGGAGGGTGGAGTCTGCTTGCCATCCAGGAGCGGACCTTACAATATTAACCACCAAAAAAAAAAAAAAAAGATGAGCTATGGCTCAACTTGTAAAACTTCCATCCTAGAGGGGGGAAAAAGCCCAACACCTCAAGAAGACTGGCAGGTCAAGCCCTAGGATCACCATAAAAAATGAAAACCAGGGCTGGGAAGGTGGCTCAGTGGTAGAGGGCTTGCTTGCTTTGGATGCATGAGGCCCTGGTTCGATTTCTCAACATCACATAAGCAGAAAAAAAAGCTGCAAGTGGTGCTGTGGCTCAAATGGTAGAGGACCTGGAGCTGAAATGCTGAGGGATAGCACCCAGGCCCAGAGTTCAAGCCCAATGACCAGCCAAAATAAATAAATAAATAAAAGCCAAATACAAAGAAATAAAAACAACAACCAAAAATAAAAAGGAAGAGTTGTGCACTGGCTAAAGATGTAGTGCTTGCTAACTTGGGGGGGGGGGCGGAGGGGGAGAAAGCATGGAGACTGGAGACTGGCCAGGCCACTTTGAAGCCCTGGGATTAACACAAAGAATAAAAACAACAACAAAAAGGCAGAAAGTGAGCTTTGGCTCAAATAGACTATCAGCTTTAAATAAAAAACAAAAACTAAACAACACTGACCAGGCCCTGTGTTCAAGCCCTAGGTCCAGAACCAAAACATAAGAAAAACCTAGCCAGGTGCCAAAGGGTCACACCAGTAATCCTAGCTACTCATACTCAGGAGGCTGAGTTCTATGGATCACAGTTTGATGCAAGGAAGGAAAGTCCGAGAAACATAATAGACTACTTAGAAAAAGCTGGAAGTGCTGCTGTGGCTGAAGTGGTAGAGTGTTAGCCTTGAGCAAAAGAAGCTCAGGGACAGGGCCCAGGCAGAAGAGTTCAAGCCCCAAGGTCGGCAAAAAGGAACAAAGAAAAAAGAAAGTGAGTAATTAAGCTGTGGCTCAAGGTATGAAGCCTGCTAGCCTGGAGAAAAAAGGTAAAAAATGTAAACAAAAGTATTAAAAAATTATTCCCAGAACCACATGCTCCAGTGCACATTTCCCTACATCCTTAGTGTGCAGACAACCAGGCCAATGCCCCTGCTATATCCTGTATCTCTATTTCAATTTGAAATTATTTGAAATTTCAATTATTTGAAAACTGCCTTCTGAGAATTGCCACATAGGGACCACATTGAGAATTATTGACCTCAAAAATATTTATTAACATGATTTCTTTTATTCTTGTGATTTTTCTATGTCCTCATCATTACTTCCCTAGCACCTAGCAAATTACCTAGTATAAAAATATAGAGACATATCTGCTTATTGAACATCTACATGTATATTTGGGATAATAAGCTAGTTTATATAGGGTCATCAACACTGAGCAATTTTTACAATGGGCCTCATACTTTGTAAAAAACAAAAACAAAAACAAATAACACAATTTAACCCTCAAGAACTCTACATTTGCTAGTCAGCAGTCACTCATACCTCTAATCCTAGCTACTAAATGGAAGCAGGTGCTTGTGTTGTTAAAAATAGTAATGTTATAAAGGAAAAGCAGAGAATTATTATAGACTATAGGAGATCAAGTATACACAACTATATATAATTCATGATCATGTACTGGTATTAGTACTGGAGAAAAAAATGAGAGGGCAGAATTGAGCCAATTGTCAAGACTGAAATATAGACAAAGATTAAGCAAAAGTATGGCATTGTGATTAATTTACTGAAGCCGGTAACTACTGTGGATATGTAATAACAGGACATTTTTATCCTGAGGAGAGCAAGATTAAAATATGTAGGAATAGAGGACTATGATATATACAAGTTAATCTCAAATGTATGTCCACAAAGAGAACATACACACAAATAAGTGATTAAGCGAAAGAAGGAAAATGTTAACTATAGTGAATTTTCATAAAAAGCACACAAATACTGTTTATATTCTTTTTATGACTTTTCTTAAATTTGACCATTTTTAAACAATACTAGATTGAATAGTGAAGAGATGCACTTGAACTGCAGAAGATGAGTTCCCGAGGAGTGTTCTGAGAGGGTTTCATGGAGAAAGCAAACATTAGGGGATAAGAATAAAAGATCAAGTGTTACCATATGAAAAATTATGGAAATCCAAACATTCAGACTACAACAATAAAGTACCAAGAGTAAGAAAGTTCACAGACACAGAAAATAACTCAGGGCTACTGTGGGTTGAGGTAAGGAAAGAGGCATGAATGGTTTAATGGCCCAAAATTTCTGTCGAGGGTGATGGATATGTTTGGGATAAGATAAAGGTGATGGTTCTACAATACTGGAAATGTACTGAATGTCACTGAATTGTGGTTATAATAATAAATGTTATTACTATTTCCCTATAAAGAAAAAAATCATCCCATTTTAGAGGCTACTGTTTCCAGGAAACTCTCTGACATTATATACTCACAGGAAACTGTACTCTTTTTTTCTTACATTCAGTAGATTTTAAACATGTATTTCTTTATGTTTTTTTTTTCTTTTTGAGTTATAACCCTGCTAGAACAGGCTGGCCTGGAACTTTCTGCTACTTTGTTGCTTGAGGAATGTCTTTCTTTTACCCAAGACATTCCATAACAAAATTTATTTTCTAATAACAACAACAACCAAAAAGATCAAGTATTAGGGTCCTTACCCTAGGACTTAGGAGCAAACAGGACATCCTGATTATATCAGTTCCCTCTGTCCAGAGAGCATTGTGTGCCTGGGGCGTACTGGTTTACAGAATGTCTCCTGAGCCTGGGAAAGATAGGGATAAAAGGAAAAAGCATCCCATGTCCTGTGCATGAGCAGGCAATGGAATATATGTTGTATTAAATATTTCTCTGGATATAGCACCTCCCTGCCCACTCTGACCTTGGATATGCACATAGCTCACAAGTCACCAACAAAGAGCAAGGCTTTCGCTCTTACTTCCATATCGTAAATGGTTACTATCTCAGTTTTTATTCACTGAAGTGTCACAAATGAATCTCAATCACCAAGAAGTAATAACTTACCCTGGCCAGTTTGTCTGATTTGCAGGAGATGTGTTGGTAAAAACATCTGTTATCTCTTCAGAAAAATCTTCATCCCATGAAAAAAAATAAAGTTTTACATGAAAAACATTCCAGAAAAACTGCTGAGGATCACAAGAAAGGTGAGAAGGAAGAGGAGTGAATGCAGCAGAAGTATGCATAACAATTTAATGAGCATGGAATATGAGTGCTTATAGAATTTTTTCCTTTCCTTCTCAAGTTTTTATGATGCATTGTTATCATTATCCAGTCTTTTACTATTAAACTTAAATGCCCAATTAAGACAAACATTTCTGAGACTTTTCTTCCACCACTGGTTAAGCTGAAGCTACAGGCGTTAGGGATAATAATAATCACTCGGCCTTCTGAGATTTCTGGGCAGACTTTGTGGCCTTGCCAGCTCCAGCAGACTTATTGTCCACAGCTTTGATGCCACACAGCAACTGTCTCCTATCACAAACAGCAAGATGACCCAAAGGAGGATAGTCAGAGAAGCTCTCCACATACACAAGGCTTGCTGGAACCATATGAACCATGACAGCATCACTAGACTTCAGGAATTTAGGACTAGCTTCCAACTTCTTACAAGATCTCTGTTCAAGTTTCTCTTTCCACTCAGGAAACTTGCAAGCAATTTAAGCTGAATGACAATCCAGGACAGAGGCATAGTTAGCACTGATTTGGCCTGGATGGTTCAGGAAGGTCACCTGAGCAGTGAAGCTAAATGCTTCCTTGGGATCATTCTTGTTGTCATCACAAAAGTTGCCACACCAAACATCTTTGGCTGACATGCTTATAGAATTTTTTTGTGTATAGTATGTCGATAGATGTTCTTAATGGGCTTATAAGAGAGGTGGGCATTATCACACGTTGGCAATAAAGATAATGAAGGCTGGAAGAGGTCAAGAATTTCCACAAGATTTCTTAGCAAAGGTTAGGAGTTAAACCTTGGCCTCCACTCTCAATGCTCTTTGCGTCACATTACAGAATAATGAATGGAGAGTATGAAGCAGATATTGTATAAAGTAAATGGAATTCAGGGCTGGGAATGTGGCTTAGTAGTAGAGTGTTTGCCTAGCATGCATGAAGCCCTGGGTTTGATTCCTCAGTACCACACAAACAGAAAGAGACAGAAGTGACCCTGTGGCACAAATGGTAGAGCACTAGCCTTCAGCACAAAGAGGCTCAGGAACAGAACCCAGGCCCTGAGTTCAAGCCCCAGGACCAGAAAAAAAGAAAAGAAAAAGAATTTAAAAAATGGAATTCAAGTTATGGGAAGAGTTTCAGGCAGAGAAAATGAGTGCCAAGATTAGGGGGTGAAAGCATAGCAGGAAGTTTAGTATGATCACAGCATTTAATGTAAACAAAGGAAAAAAACAACAAAGTAGGATCCAGCAAAGACTGGGCCTTTACACCCTAGTAAGATTCCAAAGATTCTAACGAAGAGATGAGGAACCACTGAATGATTTTTAGAACAGAGACAAGTAAGATCAAATTTAAATCAAAGGAAGATAATTTTAGTGGCTGAGTAGAGAACTGATCAGCACTAATCTAGGAACAAAAAAGGAAGTAAAATTGAGGGAATAATCCATGATCCAAGTGAGCAAGGTGATGTTTAAATCAGCGGGAGAAAGGATTAATGTTGGAAGGGTGCTAAGGAAAATGTTATCTTGATGATGGGAAAGCAGAACACCTCACTGAAGAAACATGCAAACATATGGGTAAGTCAAGAGCAAACTATAATCAAGACAGCCAAACATACTGTCAGGAAATATTCCTTCTCTCTTTACACAAATAAATCCTATCCATTCACTCACTTTGAGACCAGCCTAAGGTTTTAGCCTTTAGAATCTATATATTTTTTAATCAGCAGTCTATAGCTTAAAGGGCAAATTGTTACTGCTTTATCTGACCATTGTCCCCAAAATTTCCCGGGATTGGCGGGAAGAATGTATCATAGCTCATTTGTGCCTCTCCATTGGCATTTAAGAGAAAGAATTAAAATGACTTAGCAATCCCAAGTATAAGATGGATTGTGAAGCTGATCTCATTAATACCATCCTTACCAATGTAACTCATTTAAACAACATTTAACTATATCCTAATATGAATAAAAATCTAAAACCTGACTCGTAGGTTGTCATCCAACTAAATCCTACTGGGTGCAAGAAATTAATCTGAAAATATAATGACATACCTATATCACAAAATATTGACAAAATGATCCAATAGCATGCAGAATTTTTTTTCACTTATATTTATCTCATTCTGTTCTAAAAAATTATTTAGTGTGTACTTAGAATGTAAATAATATTCCAATATATACATTTAATTTACAATGTTCAGATATACAATGTATTATGTTTGAGTGTTAATAAACTTATTTTTTGGTAAGTGTTGTGAACAAAATGAGGCAGGTCACTGCTGTGGCTCATGCCTGTAAACCTAGCTATTTGAGAGGTTGAGAATGGAGGATTATAATTTGAGGTCAGCCTTGGCAGCACAGTTTGTGAGATCCCTTCTCAGCCATAGCCTGTTATATTAGTATGTGCTCATCCTCCAACACTAATGTGAGAGTCCAAAATTAAGAGGATCTCAGTTCCAGCCCAGCATGGGCAGAAAATTTTAGGAGATTCCATCTCAACAGAGAGGCTGGACACAGTGGCAAGTGTCTGTGATCCTAACAATGACAGGAAGATGAAATCGGTAATTGTAGTTCAGGCATGCATCTTCCGATTTTGGGAGAGTCCTTCCTTTTTCCAAAGTCCCTCCAAAGCCCACACTTTATTCCTTTATTTATTTATTTTGTTATTGTTGTTTTTGGTGCCAGGACCACAGCTTGAACTCAGCTGATGTCTTACTAATCTGAACCACAACACCAGTCTGTCTTTTTCTTGCTAAGTGGAGATAGATCTAAACAGAATTTTCTGCCTGGCTGGCTTTAAACGTCCATCCTCCAGGTCTCAGCCTCCTGAGTAGCTGATTATAGTCGTGAGCCACCAGCACCATCCTACATAATTTCGATGCAACTTCTCCTCATCTCAATGCCAGTCACCAAATGCAAAGCCTCAGGCAAGTACTGTACCATGGAGTTACACCCCTAGCCTAATACTGGGCCACAATCCTGCCCAATATATACTTAATTCTGTGGAAAGTATTTGGTAGTGATCTTCCACCATTGTTTTACTTTGTTATGATGGTACTGGGGTTTGAGCTCAGCTCACTCAAACTTAGTAAGCAGACACTCTACCACTGAGCCATGCCTTGGGCCCTGCTTTCCCTTGACTATTTTCAGGGAGAGTATGGTTTCCTGCCTGGATGCATGCCTGAACTACAATTACCGATTTCATCTTCCTGTCATTGTTAGGATCACAGACACTTGCCACTGTGTCCAAAAATGCTGATAGAAAAAGATGACCAACACTACCGCAACAGCAGGTTCCTACATTTATCCCCCGTCAGCTACATCCGTTTTTATAGTACTTCATTGAGATATCATTAAATGCCAACATCACTGCTGAATTCTCAACAAATATCACTGAGGAGGGCTGGCACAGAGTGAGAGGAGTTGGGCAGGAGTCTCTTTTCAGAGTCATTTCTGGTGAATATATTAGACAAAAATCCAACTGTTTAGAAAATCCTTCAGAGTCCTCTGAATGGTATTTAAAGTTCAGGATTCCCATTCCTACACCAAACAGATGCTGATTACATGAACAAATGCAGTTAATTGCACAAAAAAAGTTTATAAATAACACAACTGTCATATTGAGGACTAATTAGAAAGAATGCAACTATCTAAACACATCACAATGGCTTTATGTGTTTCCTAAGTTAAGACTTCTAAAAAGCAGATTTTTTAATCTATTATATCTTTGGAATCATTAAAATAATTACCATCCCTTGCTTATGACTATTATGCCACTTATTGAATACATTATTTCATTTTTGTTTTGTTTTGTTTTGTTTTTGCCAGTCTCGGGGTCTGAACTCTGGGCCTGGGCACTGTCCCTCAGCTCTTCAGCTCTTCAGCTCAAGGCTAGTGCTCTACCACTTGAGCCACAGTGCCACTTCTGGCTTTTTCTGCTTATGTGGTACTGAGGAATCGAACCCAAGGCCTCATGCATGCAAGGCAAGCACTCTACCACTGAGACACCTTCCCAGCCTCTGAATAAAGTATTTCATTTAGTACTTATTTTAACAACCTGTAAGGAATTAGATTGGGTTACCTTACAGATGAGAAAAGAGCTCAGTATCACAGGTCACATGGCTTTAGTAAAAGACAGATCTTTATTTTGACTCAGTGGATAACTCCAAAGCCCATCATAGTTAACTGCCATCTCAATACTTCAGAAGAACATTAAGAACTTATGTTCAAAAAATCTTTTTTTCTTTTTTTGTGCAAGTCCTAGGGCATGAACTCAGGGTGTGGGTGCTGTCCCTGAGCTTCTTCAGCTCAAATCTAACACTCTATCACTTGAGCTACAGCTCCATTTTGGGCTTTTGGTAGTTACCTGGGGATGAGTCTCACAGACTTTGCTGGTGAGCTGGCTTTAAACCCATCCGGGGTCTCAGTTTCCTGAGTATCTAGGTTTACAGGTGTGAGCCACCAGTACCTGGTCAGAAAACATTTTCTAATCAGGAATCAAGCTTTTACATAGACTAAGGAATCATTTATTAGTAAGATGTTATACAATTGTCTAGTCTGACTTCTTAAACACGATGCTGAAGACAACAAACAAAAAAGAAAATGTCCCAGTCTGCATAAAATCCATACTAAAGGAGTAAGAAAAGTTTCTCACTGAGAAATATTTGCTTTGTAGAAAACTTGAAGACTAGTTATTTTACAGTTGATGAGAAATAGAAAAAAATCAAATGAGGTTTAGAGATATCAGTGGCAAGCACACTGACAGTTCAAAGAAGTAAAACAGAGAGCCATCTTTAAAAGCACTGACATTTGGAAAATTTTAATCTGGCAGCTCTCAAACATGCTCGTCTCAGGACCTCTTAATACTCTTAAATTTTGAGAGCTCCCAAAGAGCTAATTAAAAAGGTAAGGTGGCTCAGTGGTAGAGTGCTTGCCTTGCATGCATGAGGTCCTGGGTTCGATTCCTCGGCACCACATAAGTAGAAAAAGCCAGAGGTGGCACTGTGGCTCAAGTGAGAGAGCGCTAGCCTTGAGCTGAAGAGCTGAGGGACAGTGCCCAGACCCAGAGTTTAGGCCCCGCAACCGACAAAAAAAAATGTAAGTAGAGCCAGGAACTGGTGCCTCTCACCAGTAATCCTGGCTACACACTCAGGAGACTGAGATCTATAGATTGCTATTAAAAGGTAGCTGGAGCAGGAAAGTCAATGAGATTCTTATCTCCAATAAACCACTCAGAAAACAAAACAAAACAAACCCAGAAGTACAACTATAACTCAAGTGGTAGACTGCAGCTCCGGATCAATGCCTAAGTGCTGAATTCAAGCCCCAGGACTGGCACAAAAATAAATAAATTAAATAAAAAATAGGGGATACACATGCATTAGCATGTGCACGCACACACACAAGAGAAACAGACAGATATGTTAAAAAGTAGAACTCAGGTAATGAGCAAAGCATCAGGTATTGAGTCCTAGTTTCACAACCCAAACAAAAGAAAATTTAGAACTCAAGTGCTTATGGTAGTTTTGTAAATTTAAGAACAAAAACACTGGGGATGGGAAGGTGGCTCAGTGGTAGAGTGTTTGTCTTGTATGCATGAGGCCTTGAGTTCAATTACTGAGCACCACATAAGCAGAAAAAGTTGTAAGTGGCGCTGTGGCTCAAGTGGTAGAATACTAGCACTGAGCTAAAGAGCTGAGGGTCAGCACCCAAGCCCAGAGTTTACTCCCCACAACTCACCAAAAAGAAAGAAAAGAAACACTACTTATTAATATACGCTTATTGAAAAACACTGTATTTTCCAAAAAAGGTAAAATTTCAGCAGAATAGTCCCATTGTTTTACATCTTTAATAAATCTCTTCATCCTTTAGCCTAATGAAAGACACCTGTATTCTCTCATCTGCTTTTATACTGTCTGTTGGGTTATGTTGTTTCAAGTATATGCAGAAAAACTACCTTACAAAGTCACTTAGTTAGAAAAGGAAGAAGTATTTTAGTTGCCTTCTCAGATTATCAATAAAGCTAATGCTGGCATACTCCTTAATATTACACTAAAACTCAACTAGTGGTCATCTCTTAAAATTTAGTTGTAATGAGATACATAGCAATGAGCCTGAAGCTATACCATAAGATTTTCTGCTTGGATGTATTAAATTAAAATCAGTTAGTCTTTTCTTTTCTTTTGCCTGTACATGATTTGCTAACATCACACATTAAATAATGGGAAAATACTCACACCGAGTGACACAAATCTTCCAAATGCTGACCAACTGTCCTGAAATCAATGAATATAGCTGTTATTATCAACACAGATTTCATCAGCATAGTCTGTAAACAGCACTGGGAAGCTACAAAGCTCAACAGAGCAATAAATACATTCTACAAAATTGAAACTTAGTTTGAATGTGTATCATGACTCATACATCGTTGCTTTTCTCATTGAAAAGGCTCATTTCATTCACTTTTAAGAAATGTTCACCAAATAAAATTCTAGTCTCTATGACCACTTGTATACTTCAGAGTGAAAATGTCATTCCATGGCAAAGTAAATAGTTCATTTAAACACTACAAATGGGCTAGGCACTGGTGGCTCATGCTTGTAATCCTAGCTACTGAGGAAATTAAGATCTAAGGATCATGGGTCAAAGCCAGTCCAGACAGAAAAGTCTGTGAGACTCTTATCTCCAATAAACTACTCAGAAGAAGCCAGAAGTGGTGCAGTGGTTCAAGTGGTAGAGCACTACCCATGAGCAAAAAAGCTTAGGGCAACATCCAAGCCCTGAGTTCAAATCCTAGGACCAGCTTTAAAAAAAAGACAAAACTTAGTTCATTGGATTCCACTTTCTTAAAATAGCCAATTAGCAGAGAATATGTCTTAGAAATATATCTAATTAAATGTTAAAATTAAACAACCCTTAAGATTCATTTGTCCAGAAATTACATTTTATACTAACTGCCACATTACCTAATTACTATAAAAAATGAGCAGCTTCAACATTCATATTTTCTAAGAGATACAGGCTTTAAATTGTGGAGGCAGGGAGGGGGAAGAGTGCCACTCACGTTTTAGGTACTACCAACTTTTCTGCCTCAATTCAAGATGGAATTAAGGATCCCACAAGTCATGAGGCACAGATGAAGTATCCAGAGATATAAAGAAACATCAGCCAAACTGAGGACAAACTCTGAAAAAGCAATCTTTAACTGTAATCACTGGCAGGGGTGTATGAACAATATCAGTATGAGGGATGATAAGAGAAGTCTGACAGGGAAAAAAAAAAGAAGACATAAGCAAGAGGCTGACGTGTTTGAACACCTAGATGGGGGAAAGTTGCAAAAAAAATTCTACATGAAAATTCTTACTGCAAAAAAGAGAGAGATGCAGGGTACCAGTGGCTATCCCTGTCAGACTGCTACTAAGGCAGCTGAGATCTGGGGATCATAGTTGGAAGCCAGCGTAGGAAGAAAACTCCGTGAGACTCCTATCTCTAATCACACACAAAAAAAAGCTGGAAGTAGAGGTGTGGCTCAAGTCCTTAAAGGTCTAACTTTAAGCAAAGAAGGTCAGGGACAGCAAGCAGACCTTGAGTTCAAGCCCCAGGACCAGCACAGGTGTTGTGCGTGCACACACACAAACACACAAATCACTCTAGTAATAATAAATAATCTAGTAATAATAATAATAATAATAATAATAATAATATATAATAATACCCTAGTAATAATAAATACTCTAGTAATAATAAATACATTGCATCTTCCCACTCCGATTCTGAATTTTCATATTACCTTTTTTCTCTTCTTCCTCTTCCTCAAAAAATTCTGCTAGGGAAAATGCTTCTGAGTTGTTCTAATTCAAATATTAGAGCCTCTAATTCTTCTCCACTCAGAGAGTTAAGGAAAGATTTCACCTGAATGAAAATAATAAAATATTGTGTAAATATTAATGAAAAAAATCTCATAAGGAGAAAAGACTGAAGAGCTCATGCCAGCACAGCTCTGTGTGTGTGTGTGTGAGTGTGTGTGTGTGTATGTGTGTGTGTGTTTGTGTTGGTCCTAGGGCTTGAACTCAAGGCCTGGGTGCTTACCTTTTGTGCTCAAGTCTAGCACTCCATTATTTGAACCACAGCACAACTTCCAGGTTTTTGGTGTTTAATTGGAGATAAAAGTCTCACAGACACTCTTATCTGAGCTGGCTTCCCACCATAATCATCAGATTTCAGTCTCCTAAGTAGCTAGGATTGCAGTACCCAGTTCTAATTTTTTTTTATTTTTTACAGATCCTGGAGCTTGACCCGGGAGCTATCCCTGAGGCTCTTTGTTCTCAAGGATAGCGATATACACTTGGAGCTACAAGACTACTTCCAGCTTTCTGAGTTGTTTATCAAAAATAACCTGTCTGGTCTGGCTTTCAATTAACCTCAGATCTCAGCCTCCTGAGCTAGGATTAGAGCCAGAACTAATTTTTTTAATAACCGTAACACTAGGATAGTGTTTATTACTAGGATACGGTTTAGTAACAGTAGCACAGAAGACGCTAACAGAGCTAAAAACAAGAAACCAACATCCCTGGCTCTTTCTCCCTCCTTTCTTCTCCAACCCTTCACTTCTGAGCTAAACCAGCAGCTGCCCACAGAGGCTGATTCTCTAGAGAGATGTATGCATTCTACGGCTGTATCTAAAAAATGCCCCCGGTTGTTTCATTTCTCCTATCTCTGCATGGTGAGTGGGGAGCCCAAGGCCAGACAGTTCTTTGCTTCCCAAAGTAACATGCTCTGCTACACTGGATTTGCCCACCAGGGGTGCTGTTCGCTGAGAGCCCTGCCCACAGAAATTCCACAGGCCACTCAAGTCCCCTCCCTGGGCCTTTGGCTTCCCTACCCCAAAAACTCAGGTTGAAGGAATGATTGTCAGTCCACATTCCCTACAACCACATGCTTTCACCATTATTCACCATATTCCACCCATCTCATCTATTAGGATCCCTTCCATCTTTCTACCGTTTCTCTCACATTTCTTTTTTTCTTTTTTGGCCTCGGTCGTGGGGCTTGTACTCTGGGCCTGGGCGCTGTCCCTCAGCTCTTCAGGTCAAGGCTAGCGCTCTAACACTTGAGCCACAGTGCCACTTTCGGCTTTTTCTTTTTGCTTATGTGGTGCTGAGGGCCTCAGGCATGCAAGGCAAGCACTCTACCACTGAGTCACCTTCTCAGCCCCACACATTTCTATGACCTTTTTAATTACAAAGAAATCAATAGAAGAAAAATAGAGCCAAAAGAAAGCATTACGAAACTCTGAATACTTTCCATCTCTTTTCCACTTGGAGGAGAAACTGTTGGTGTTCAGGAGAAAGGAATTGAGGTTCTCAGGAAACTACAAGAAGGCAAGAGGGCTGACAAGAGAAAGAAAACCATCCTTAAACATGAATGCAAGGGTAGGAATGTCGCTTAGTGGTAGAGTGCTTGCCTAGCATGCATGAAGCCATGGGTTGGATTCCTCTGGACCATATACACAGAAAAAACTGGATATGGGGCTGTGGCTCAAGTGGTAGAGTGCTAGCCTTGAGCAAAAGGATCTCAGGGACAGTGCCCAGGTCCTGAGTTCAACCCCCAAGTCTGACAAAAAAAAAAAAAAAAGAATGCAGCCAGGTGTCAGTGATACACACCTGTAATCCTAGCTACTTGGGAGGCTGAACGGATCTGAAAATCACTGTGCAAAGTTTGATCCCTTTTGCCCAGAGACACCGGCACCCATTTATCTCAAGGAAAAGCAACAAAGGCCCTTCAGGGATGCTATAGGTCTCTAAGATTGAAGCCTCCCCGCCCCCACTTCTGAAGGACATGAAGGAGACACAAAGCTATTGTGCAGATGGCATTATCTCTGAAGAACACCTGGCTATTGTGGGAAGGAGATGCACAGGGGGTCAAGGATGGAGATGATCTACAAAGTGCGTTCTGTTGGAGATCAAAGAAGGATCGCTTCAGAGGAACTTCACACTTGGAGAATCCAAAAAGGAACTTATGTCAAGATGGAGGAAACCCACACTTTCCTTCTGTGGCCATCAAAGAGATGCCAAGGTCTCTGCTGTGTGCTTTCCCATTTTCTCACATACTGCCTGGGTCCTATAATAGCCCACACTATGTAATCCTCACCACTAAATTCCCATGAGAATTCACCTCAAGTGAAGGTAAAGTCTACTTTGTACTGTGTGGGCTATGGCCCTAAGCAGGATATAAATCCATCCAAGACATGTTTACAATCTGGATCTGAAGCAAAAACAAAACAAAACAAAACAAAACAAAAAACCCATGGCCTGAATCTGGATGCTAGTGGCTCATGCCTATAATCCTAGCTCTTCAGAAAGGCAGAGACCTTGGTTTGAAGCCAGCCTAGGCAGAAAAGTCTGTGAGAGCCTGATCTCCAATGAATCAGCAAAGAATTGGGAACAGGAGCTGGGAAGGTGGCTTAGTGGTAGAGTGCTTGCCTACCATGGCTGAATCCCTGGGTTCAATTCCTCAGGGCCACATACACAGAAAAGCCAGAAATAGCGCTGTGGTTCAAGTGGTAGAATACTAGCCTTGACCAAAAGAAGCTTAGGAACAGTGCCCAGGACCTGAATTCAAGCTCCACGACTGGCAAAAAAGGGTTGGAAATGGAGCTGTGGTTGATATGGTAAAGTACCAGTCTTAAGCAATAAAAGCCAAATGAGAGCTCCAGGCCCTGAGTCCAAGCCCTAGTACTAGCACAATTATAAATGCACACGCACACACACACACACACACACACACACACACACACACACACACACACACACAGAGTTTAGAAGGGGGAAGAAATGAATTAGAAAGGGTTGAGAGAAGGTTGAGACGATATGAATTCCTGCTGATCTTGTCACCACAGTGAGTCAGGCAAAAGTTCTGTTTCCTTTCCAGCTATGCTGACTCACTCCTCTAGAGGTAGAGATAGGAGAACCATAGTGGAAGGCTAGCCAAGACAAAATTTAGTGAGAATCTACCGAAAAAGGAGGAAGAGGAGGACGAGGAGGACGAGGAGGAGGAGAAGGAGGAGGAGGAGGAGGAACAGGAGGAGGAAGAGGGGGAGGGGAGGAGGAGCAGGAGGAGGAGGAGGAAGAGGAGGAGGAGAGAAGGAGGAGGAAGAAGAGGAGGAGGAGGAGGAAAAGACACTGGTGGCTCACATATGTACTACTAGCTATTAGGAGGCTGAGATCTGAAGGTCAAATTCTCAGCCAGCCCAAACAGAAAACCCTCTGAGTCTTATATCCAACCATCCAGCAAAAGACAGGAAGTAGAGGTGTGGCTCAAGGGGTAGAATGCCAGCCTTGAGCCTCAAAGCCCTGAATTCAAACTATAATACAAATACTTAAAAACAAATCCAGACATGATAATGCATGACTATAATCCCAGCTACTCTGGAGGCAAAGGTAGAATGACTGTGGTCCAAGGTCAGTAGGAGTAAAAACATGATACCCCTATCTGAGGGAAACAAAGAAAGAAAGAAACCCCAAAAGTAAACAGGACTGAGGGTATAGGTAATATAGTAGAGTACTTGCCTGGTAAATGTGAGACCTTAAATTCAATCCCAAGCACCACAAAATAATCCAGTTTTGTTTGTAGTTTCTTAGGTATCTCTGGGAAGGTATGTGGAAAAGAGATTTCCCAAATAGAAAAGGGACCCTCTGGACACTGGTGGCTCATGCCTTTAATCCTAGCTACTCAGGAGGCTGAGATCTGAGGATCACAGTTCAAAGCCAGCCAATGCAGGAACATCTGTGAGACTCATCTCCAATTAACCACCAGAAAACCAGAAGTGTGCTGTGACTCAAGTTGTAGGGAACTGAAGAGCTCAAGATCAGTCCCCAGACCCAGAGCTCAAGTCGCATGACTGACAAAAAAAAGAAAGAAAAAGAAAGAAAAGGGAACCCTACTAGATTTTCCATGCCCCACTGTGACCCTTGAGGAAATTAGATTAACAATACAAGCTTGAAGTCATTCACAAAACCTCACACAAGTTAGCTGATAGTACCTTGCCAGTTGCCAGGAGTGGGAGAATTTGACGGCTTCTGCCAAACAGAGAATTAGGGGCTTCGTAAGTGACCTTCATGTCTCTATGTGGGTTGGAGCTCCTCATTCACAAACTGGTCACTTGGATGAAGGGTAGCCTAGCAACTTCTCTATTATCCTTTTATTGTTTTTCTTCTTTTTTTTTTTTTTTGCTACTGTTATGCAAGAGTGGCACAGTGGATCTGGATTGGCAAAGGAGTTTTGTGACATGGAAGTCTGCTCTTCGTGATCCTATTTAAGATATTCATTCTGGTCATAGATTTACCAGAAAGAGTCACTTTTTATTCCCATACCTATTTACTTCTCTGAGGCAGAAATGTTTACTCTACATGTGGAAAAAAGAAAAAGAAAAAGAAAGTGTTAGAAAGAAGGCAGTTCTGTGGGTTTTTGAAACAGTTGACTCAACTTCTTGTGGTTCAGCCCATTATTTGTTGTTATTGATGTGGGGCTTGAACTCTGGTCCTGGGTGCTGTCCCTCAGCTCTTCAGCTCAAGGCGAGCACTCTATCAGTTGAGCCATAGTGCCACTTCCAGTTTTCTGGTGGTTTACTGGAGATAAGAGTCTCACAGACTTTACTGCCCACGCTGGCTTTGAACCAGGATCCTCAGCTCTCATGTCTTCTGAGTAGCTAGGATTAAAGGTGTGAGTCACCAGCACCCAGCCAGACTGTTTATTTTTTAGGCGGGTTATACCCTCACTCCTAATTCCAGCTTAATTTTTTGAATATATTTTCTAACTTCCCTATTACCTTACCCTGCCTATATTATCCCAACTATGGTTTCTTTTGAATTGTTAATAGATTGCAGAAAATTTAGTAGAAATCATATCTTGAATTTGGAGGGTAAGCTCATGCAAACATGTTTGCCAGTCCTGGGGATTGAACTCAGGACCTGAGCACTGTCCCTTGATCAAGGCTAACACTCTACCACTTGAGTCATAGCTTCACATAGCTTTTTGGTGGTTCATTGGAGATAAAAGTTTCATGGGCTTTCCTGCCTGGGTTGGCTTTGAACCACAATCCTCATATCTCAGCCTCCTGAGTAGCTAGGATGACAGATGTGAGCCACCAGTACTTGGCTCATATATTGAATTTTCAATGTGAATCTTTTCTCAGGCTGATGAATGGGATTTTCTCCTGCAAAGCTGAGAAGAGACAGTACCTACAACTTCAGATCAGCCCAGCAATTCTGAGTTAATAACTAACCACTCTAGCACACTGTTGCTAGGCAAAGATATCCAGTAGTCAGGGTGAATTAAACACATTTTCCAACACACAACATTTTTGCTTATAATCATCTTTTCACATACAACTCCATCACACATTAGGGAGCACCTGAGAAAACTCAAACAAGGCTGGGGAAAAGAAAAAAAGACAATTACAATTCGGGCACTGATGGCTCACAACAGTAATCCTAGCTACTCAGGAGACTAATATTTGAGGATCATGGTTCAAAGCCAGCCCAGGCTGGAATGTCCTTAAGACTTTTATCTCCAATGTACCACCAAAAAGCCAGAAGTGGAACTGTGGCACAAGGGGTAGTATACTAGCCTTGAGTAGAAAAATTCAGAAACAGAGCCCAGGTCCTGAGTTCAAGCCTCAGGACCAGAACATGCACCCGTGCGTGATTGCGTGCATGCATGCGTGCACATGTGCACGCACGCACGCACACACACACACACACACACACACACACACACACACACACACACACACACACAAATGGCTCACCATTTCCTTCCCAAGATACCTGGCTCCAGAAAGCACCACAGCATCACTATTTGCAGTGCCCATGAGACAATCGACATCCTATAAAAGACAAGTGTTGTGTTTAGATCAAATGTTTGCTCTTGTATGTAAAGCATGGTTACCTTGACAATGAAGGCCACCCGTATGAAGCACTAAGCACTGTCCCGTATGAAGTTTGCCATGTATGTCAATTCACTTCATCCTGGCAGTAATTAGCTTGAAAGGAAAGCTATGATGCTCTCATTTAACAGAGCAGAAAGTTGAGAATGAAGGAATACAGGATCTTACTCATAAACAGTCCTTAAGATGGTGACAGGCCTGTAGCCTGGGTAACCTAGTTCTGAAATCAAGTTCCAAAAAGAATGTCCTCATTATAATGACCTCACAATTCTAGTTGACCAAGAACTCAGGGAGGGGCAACGATGTGTGCCAGGGGAAGGCAGCAAATGTGATAATCTTGGTGATGGGCTGGACCTATCAGTTGTGAAATAACCAAAAAACAACTTGGAACACATAGGAGTGAATTCAGCAGGAGCATCTGCTCCAGGTCTCAGCAGGAAACAAATGCCCCATGGAAAGCCCAGTACTAGTAGATCATGCCTATTATCCTAGCTATTCAGGCAGCTGAGGTTTGAAGATCAAGATTTGAAGCCAGCCTTGGCAGAAAAGTCTGTAAGACTCTGATCTCCAATTGATCAAAAAGGAAGAAGTGGAGCTCTCTTGAGTAAATCAAAACAAGCAAGAGAGACTCAGAGTCTAAGTACTTGTACACCCCCCCCCACACACAAACAAATTCAGTTCACTTTTGTGAACCAACTGGAAGAAAGAAGTGATGGGTAGGAGATTAAAGAATAAACAAGGGCCACTGAGCCACATGGAGATTGGCAGCAAAAGAGAGCTGTGGATTCCCCGAGGTCAAAGGAGATGAAAGCTCAGAAGAAGTGCTATCAGAGTCCACAGAGAGTCAGATTTGTGCACCAGGGGCCCTCCATCAGGGGCCACAAAGATGGAACCCATGATGATTACCAGTGTCACACTGAATCAAGAAAGCACTAGAGAAGCGCCTAGGCCTCCTTCCTGCCTCCCACCGACCCAACCCAGCCAAACACATTCAAGTGTAGTAGTTCACTGGCCCCTTTCCATGTGAGACCAACCAGCAAAACTCATCCAGGTGAAGTGTTCTAGAAGGACCAATCTCCCAGGAGAGGAAATGGGTCAGAAGAGCTTCAAAATAGATTTGGAGAGAGCTGAAAACTCAATTATATAAGACAGCTTTGGCCGAGGAATGGTAACCCAGTGGAAACTTTCACTGTAACCTTCACCGTACAATGTGAATGGTTGACACCCGCAGAGAAAGGAGAGGTTCCCCAATGCCCCACTGAGCAGCATCAAGCAGAGAAAATTAAAAGATTCTCTTCATTTGAATGAAGGTCAAGCACATCTCTACCAAATCTGTAGAAGAGTGTGCTGTAGCATACTGCTTTATTTTGTTGTTGTCTTCTCTGGAGGCTGGCACTGGGACGTGAACTCAGGGTCTGGGCTTGTCCCTGAATCTTTTTTGCTTGTTTGTATGTTTTGCTCAGGGCTACCACTTTTCCACTCGGGCTACATCTCCATTTCTGGCTTTCTGGGTTGATTAATTGGAGATAAAAATCTCATGATGGAGCTGGGAAAGTGGCTCAGTGGTAGAGCATTTGCCTTGCATGCCTGAAGACCTGGGTTCAATTCCTCAGCACCACATAAGCAAAAAGAAAAAAGCCGGAAGTGGCACTGTGGCTCAAGTGGTAGAGTGCTATACTTGAGGGACAGCGCACAGCCCAGAGTTCAGGCCCCACCACTGGACCCCCCCCCCAAAAAAAAATTAAACAAAAGAAACCACCAGAAGTGGAGCTGTGACTCAAGTGGTAGAGTGCCAGCCTTGAGCAAAAAATAATTCAGGGACAGTGTCCAGGACTGGTACAAAAAGAAAAAGCAAGAAAACAAACAAAAAAACAGCCAATAATAAGCAGAAAGCCCACAAGGGTGAAAACAAAGATGGGATGAATAAATCTTTTCAATGCTAACAAAGCAATTGTTCCCAGAGAAGGATAAATGAGTAGATAAACCTACTGGGAGCTTCTATTCTGGATGCTTGGGTCTCTGCAGAGAACAGAAATTTTAGAAGAAGAAAAAGCAAAGAAAGATGGAAAAGGAAGTAGGAGGCGGGCTTCACTCTGAAGCTTCACCTCTTCCTCTTCCTCCCTGTCACTCTAATGCCTCCAAGTCCATTCATCCCCAGGACCTAGGTTTGCTCAGGTAAGGGATTTGCAGAGAAAGAACTCTCCCATCTCTCCCCTGTTTCTTGTCTGTGCTTTTTGGTGGATTAACTTTGTTGGTCCTGAGTAATAGCCTAAAGTTCATCTGTCATGCAGCCATCAAAGATAAATAAAACCAGGTGCCAATGCCTCACACCTGTAATCCTAGCTACTCAGGAAGCTGAGATCTGAGGGTCACAGTTCAGAGCCAGCCTAGGCAGGAAAGTCCATGAGATTCTTATCTTCCATAAACCACCAGAAAACCAGATGTGGCGCTGTGGCTCAAGTGGTAGAGCACTTGCCTCGAGCTGAAATGCTGAGAGACAGTGTTCAGGTCCAGAGTTCAAGCCCCACAATCGGCCAAAAAAAAAAAGAGATAAATACAAGAGTCCTGTGTGCTGAAAGTAAAAATGTTAAGCAAAAATGGAGGAGGTCTGCACACACCATGAGTGGCCTAATTACTGTTGTGTTAAAATACTGGGGGGAAAAGAATTTATTAGATTCATCCAAATAAAATGTTGAAGTAAGCACTCAGGAATCTTAAGAACGATCATCTCTGAGGTAAATGAGACGCCATGACATAGAGATGCAGAGAACGCCTTGTCTTTTGTGCCAGTACTAGGATTTGAACTCAGGACCTTGCACTTGCTCTTGGCTTTTTTGTTTCTTTTGCTCAAAGTTGGCAGTCTACCACTTGAGCCACAGGGCCACTTCATATTATGTAAACAATGCCTACTCTGTCTGTGGTGGAGGCTGTGTGACTCTGATACAGTCACAAACCTTATCTGGGCCTCATGTACTTACTTCTAAGGTAAAATGATTGCCTCCATCAGGTGTTATAAATGATTGGGCCATCAAGTATGAAAATGGCTAGACAGGTCAAGAGGACTGGAAATAGAGAGTTCTGGGCAAGTGCAAAGCAAGGTGTATACACATTCATGTGCACACACACCTATGCATACACATGCACACACACACACACACACACACACACACACACACACACACACACACACACACCCTGACACTGGCGGACAGAAATTTCTCTGTATCCAATCACAGGCCTCCTGGGAATTAGCCTCAGAGACCATTACCACCTAGTGGGTGCTGAAGTATGTTCTCATTAGACTCAACATGTTATTTAGTTAATTAAATGCTCTCCTTTTGATGACATTAATTAGACCTATTGCTAATTCCTCAGAAACCAAAATCAAAACAAAAAGGGAAAACTTTGCTTCTATCCCAAGAAGGCTCAGTAGAGCAAAAGAAAAGTCATTCTCTCTCTCTTTAGCTTTGTCTCTGTCTCTATCTTTCTCTCTGTCTCTGTCTTTCTGTCTGTATGTCTGTCTCCCTCTGACACTCTCTCTCTCTCTCTCTCTCTCTCTCTCTCTCTCTCTCTCTCTCTCTCTCTCTCTCTCTCTCTCTCTCTCTCTCTCTCTAGACAGAATTAGTTCAAATGGGGCCAGAGTGAGGTGCTAGTGGCTCACACCTGTAATCCTTGCTACTCAGGAGGTGTAGATCTGAAGATCACAGTTCAAAGAACAGCCCAGGCAGGAGAGTCTGTAAGACTCTTATCTCTGAATGAATCACACACAAAAAAAAACCCTGCAGAAGGGAAGCATATGGCTCAAGTGGTAGAGTACTGAACTTTGAAAGAAAAAGCTAAGGGACAGTGCCTAGGCCCTGAGTTCAAGCCCCAGGATTTATACACACAAACACACACAGTTCAAATAATACTTGAAGCAAATTAAACTTCACGCAGTCATTTTTCCTGTGAAGATGTGATAAGGTGTTTTGACTGAGATGAATATGGCATTCTGTGTAGTATTTTAGAAGTTGCAATGGAATGAAATACGATTTCTCTCTGAGGGAACTACAGATCTAAAATCTAAGAGTCAAAATGATGGCCAAGCATTGAAAACAAAAGGACAAACCTGAGGCAAACCCAAGGCTAGACAGACTTGACCCAAGATTCCCATGAAGAACCAATTTGCAGACACAAGTGGCCAAGTCTACAAGACAAATTTTCTTGTGTGTATGTGCTAGTACTGGGACTTGAACTCAAGCCCTCCAACTCCATTTGGCTGTTTTGCTCCAGGCTGTCACTCTACTGCTTGAGCCATACTTCCACTTCTGGCTTTTGAGTGGTTCGTTGGAGATGAGTCTCATGGACCTTTCTACCAAAGCTGGTTTGGAAACCGTAATCCTCAGGTCTCAGATTCCTGAGTAGCTAGGATGACAGGTGTGAGCCCCAAGAAGATAAGGAAGGCTGGAAGATAATTCATTGAAAGAGGGAAGGAAGACCTGTCTCTCTTGCCTGGTAATCTTGAGTAAAAGATCCCTTAAAAGGACCAAGTGAGCCCTCAAAGAGATTCAGTCCTGATGCTAACAAAACCAACATGGAAGCAACATTTGAGATTCTAGTCCACCAGGTCTTTCTGCACAGAAGAACCGAGATCTGAGTGTTCAAAGCCACCATGGATGGTGTGGGGACAATGTTATCATTTAATGGAAGACGTGTTGGAGACTGCAAACAGGAACAAGTCACACAGGATCCAGCAACCTCTGGCTCACAGAGGAGAAGGGTCAGCATCACGGACAGGGCCCTGTGCTCTGCAGCTTGACATCCACCTGCTGCCATCTGCCAACACTGCCCTCCACAGCTGACTCCTATTTGCTTAGAGTTTCCAGAAGAGTCCTAATTCTCAGCAAAGGAACCAAATGGGACAGCTAGTCTGTATCCTAGCAACTCAGGAGGCTGAGATGTAAGGATCTCAGTTCAAAGCCAATCCAGAGCAGGAAAGCCCATGAGATCCTGATCTCCAATAAACTACTCCAAAAAATTCTCAGAAGTAGAGCTGTGGCTCAAGTGGTAGAGGACTAGCCTTGAGCACACACAGGTTCAAAGACAGCTCCTGGCCCTGAGTTCAAGCCCCAGGACTGGCAAAAAAAAAAAAAGACTAGTTTCATTTTCCAGAGGCTATTATTATCAACCCTATCTCCACCCCAGTTGCAGCAAAAATATAGAAGAAAAAACCCGATTCCATTAGTATCAAGAAATCTACATTACAACACCAGATATGTCATAGAATTTCTGTATATTTGGGTGGGAGAGGCAATCACTACTTCTTTAAGTCTCGATTTAATCCTCTAGGAAGTCATCGGAGTTTGGAGTGGGGGTGTGTAGTACACTGACATTTTTCTACCTTAGTATCATAGTCTTTTATGGTTCTGTACAGTGAGATTCCTCTAAAATTCTAATGAGACCTGGAGGCGGTCTCATCAAAGTTATCAATTGGGAAGACAATGATCATCTAGGCAGGTTGTCACAGAAGAATTTCATCAGCCTAATAATTCATGGGTCAATTCCAGTATTTGTATTTACCTTGGGTGATCAAAAGTACAATAAGACTTTTAATGCTGAGCCGGGTGCTGGTGGCTCACGCCTGTAATCCTAGCTACTCAGGAGGCTAAGATCTGAGGATCGCGGTTCAAAGCCAGCCTGGGCAGGAGAGACCGTGAGACTCCTATCTCCAATAAACCACCAGAAAACCGGAAGTGGCACTGTAGCTCAAGTGGTAGAGCGCTCGCCTTGAGCTGAAGAGCTGAAGGACAGAGCCCAGGCCCAGAGTTCAAGCCCCACGGCCGACCAAAAAAAATAAAATAAAAGACTTTTAATGCTGAGAAATCCTGATATTGAGTACCTGGATCAAGCCATACCTGAAGCCAAAATAGTCTAGATTTTATCATTACATGTGTCAGTCAACTTCCCTCCCCCTGCTTTTAACTTCTGTGGGTTTAAAAGTTCCCCATTCTTGATTAATACTGCTGCTTTCCAGTTGTTTGTAACTGTGCCATCCATCCAGAAAAGAAAATTGCTTCCTCAGCCTAGATCTGGATTTAGATGTTTTTCGCAGGTTTTCGTTTATATAGGTCAAGAGACACAACGTGGTCTATGTCAAGAACCTACAAGTCTGGATTGCAGAACTGAGATGACCTTTGGGAGAGTCACACTGAGCAGTTCTAATGAGCAAGTGTTCTTTCCTCACAGGTTTAATGGCAGAAAGCTGTTTCTGCATCCCATAATATAGCATTGTGGAAGTTGGCAGAGAGGCCTCTCTGCCAGCTGATCAACAGACAGACAGACAGACAGACAGACATCTCAGAGAGGTGCCGATGGAAGGTTGTGGACAACAGATAGTTGGAGAGGAGGGACAGCCATCAACTGAAGGCCTACTGTGTGCTGCCCATCCACACAATGATCCTGACTATGCAGCGGGCTCATTCACAAACTGTAAAGGTGACGTTCAAAGTCAGAGATATCAAGTAATTTCCCAAAGTCAATGGTTAAGTCTGCATCCGATGAGCATTCTGCCATTCAAGCCACTTTCCTCTATGAATGAAAATAACTCTTCTTATAATTCCCTTCCTTCTTTCTTTCTTTCTTTCTTTCTTTCTTTCTTTCTTTCTTTCTTTCTTTCTTTCTTTCTTTCTTTCTTTCTTTCTTTCCTTCCTTCCTTCCTTCCTTCCTTCCTTCCTTCCTTTTTTCCTTTCTTTTTCCCTTCCCCCCTTTTCTCTTTTCTTTTGTCAGTTTCAGGGCTTGAACTAAGGGCCTAAGTTCTGTCCCTGAGCTCTTTTGCTCAAGGTTAGCACTCTATCACTTTGAGCCACAGATACACTTCCTTTTGCTGGTGGTTCATTGGAGATAAGAGTCTTATTGGCTATCTTGCCTGGGCTGTCTTTGAACCTCGATACTCAGATCTCAGCCATCTGAGTAGCTAGGATGAGAAGCATGAGACACCAGCATCCAGCCAAACTGTTATTATTACACCTCTCAAACATAACTGTGTCAAAAGAGTGCCTTCCAAATTGTACCTCACCTTTGCAGCTCAGACGGTTTGGCTACGCTTTAGATAAATACCCATGGCCCTATGGATTTGGACCAGCCAGAGTTGGAACTTCCATGTCTTTCCACACTGCACTAATTATCCCCAGCAATATTTACTGTTTATCTATCTTCAAATTTTAATGACAGAGAATGCCTGCCCCCATTGTGATTTAAGGCACAAACACTCCCCTTGACAAACATTCTGATCAACTTAATACTGCCCAGAGTAATGCTTAGATGCTTTTTTGGCAGAACTGAGATTTGAACTCAGGGTCTTGCATTTGACAGGCAGGTACTCTATCACTTGAGTCACACCTCCAACTCTGGTACACAGATTCCTAAAAGGTTCACCTCTTCATTCCTTTCAGGTTTTCGGTAGAAAGCAATCACTACTTCTTAATTTATTCTTTTTTTTTTGTCTGTGTGTGCCACTATTGGGGCTTGAACTTGGAACTTGAGCATTGACCCTGAGGGTATTTTTTGCTCAACGTTGGCATGCTACCATTTGAGCCAAAGCTCTGCATCCAGTTTTCTTCTGGTTCATTAGAGAAAAGAGTCTTACAGACTTTCCTGCCTGGGATGTCTTTAAACTATGATCATAAAATCTCAGCCTCCTGAACAGCTAGGTTACAGGTGTGAGCTACTGGTGCCTAACTATGTTCTTATAATAAGAAATTCTAGGCTGGACGCTGGCGGCTCATGCCTGTAATCCTAGCTTCTCAGGAGGCTGAGATCTGAGAATCGTGGTTTAGAGCCAGCCCAGGAAGGAAAGTCCTTGAGACTCTTATCTTCAATGAACCAGCAGAAAACCAGAGTGTTGCTGTGGCTCTAAGTGGTAGAGTGCTAGCTAGCCTTGAACAAAAGAGCTTAGAGACAGAACCTGGGCCTTGAGTTCAAGCCCCTTCACTGACCGCCCCCCCCCCCAAAAAAAGAAGAGAAAAAGAAAAAGGAAGGAAGGAAGGAAGGAAGGAAGGAAGGAAGGAAGGAAGGAAGGAAGGAAGGGAGAAAGAAAGATGGAAGGAAGGGAAGGGTAGGGAAGGGAAGGAAGTTAGGGAGGGAGGAAGGAAGCAAGCAAGCTAGGAAGTTTTCACATAGGTTCTGAAGCCTCTCCTGTTCTTGTCTCTGCTCTGAGATTGCACTCTATTTCTCTGAACCAGAGGAATGCCTGTTCTCTCCTCTCCTATTCTCCTCTCTGCTTCTGCTCTCCTTGGATTTAGGAGTATTTCTGGAGTGTTCTCTGCCCCTGGCTGAGCAGGTCAACACAGCCCTCTGCTTTCTCAAGGTGATCTCAACCCCGCAGTGCCTCAGATTAAGAAAGGAGAAGATGAGAGAACAGAGGCACCTCTCAGGAGCTCAGATTCCCCATCAGAAGGGGATGGGGTTTAGACTACACAAGGCCAAAGGCCCTCACTTGCTCTCCCAGGCTCTCCCATGACTATCACCACACCTAGCTATTCACTCATAAAAACTGTTGGCAGTCAAGAATGATGCATGGTGGGAGAAGTAGATGTTTACCTGGGCTTTGGGCTGGTCTTGTCCTCCCAGGAAGGCCACATGGAGGGCCACATCTCTCACCTCACAGAAGAACATGATGGCGTCCTTCCTGGAGCAGCATTTCGAGCTCCTCTACTCTCATCTCTAGTGTGAGCAAGCCAGAAGAAGGGTTTTCTTTAGAGGCTGGCTAGCAGAGGCCATGCTTCCATCATATCCTAGATCTTGGCAAAGCCATTACTCCAAAGACAATGTTCTATGTCCCATCTTACAGTCCATAAGTCTATTTATAGGTAAGAATAGAAATGAATATTATCTTCTGCGAACCGTGGCTTATGTCTGTCATCCTAGATACTCAGGAAGATGAGGTCTGAGGATCCTGGTTCAAAACGCGACCAGGCAGGAAAGTCTGTGAGACTCTTATGTCCATTGAACCACCAAAAGAGCCAGAAGTGGAACTGTGGTTCAAGTGGTAGAATGCAAGCCTTGAGTGAGGAAGCTCAGGGTCAGTATATAGGGCGTGAGTTCAAGTCCTCATACTAGAAGCAATATAGATAGATAGATAGATAGATAGATAGATAGATAGATAGATAGATAGATAGATAGACAGACAGACAGACAGACAGACAGACAGACAGACAGACAGACAGACAGACAGACAGATAGATAGATAGATTGATAGATAGATAGATAGATAGATAGATAGATAGATAGATAGATAGATAGATAGATAGACAGACAGACAGACAGACAGACAGACAGACAGACAGACAGACAGACAGACAGACAGACAGACAGACAGACAGACAGACAGATAGATAGACAGACAGACAGATAGATAGATAGATAGATAGATAGATAGATAGATAGATAGATAGATAGATAGATAGATAGATAGATAGATAGATAGATAGATAGATAGATAGATAGATAGATAGATAGATGAAAAATTGAAAATTAGAGAGAGACATTGGAACCTGGCATGTACTTACTTTGCAGTTCACTCTTCATTCTGGCAATAGGGAGTGATTGAATACTTAGGAGGAAGGAAGGGAGGATGCTGTAGAAACTGGAGTCTGGCAACCATGCTCAGCTTATGACTGGAAGGTGCATGGAGACCAGAGGCAAAGAAGCAGGCAGGAGGTTGCCTCATCTTCTCTCCCAGGACTCTGTAACAAGGCATTGATTTAAGGCAGCACATAGCTGCCACTGTTGGGAGAAAACAGAGGGGGAAAAACAGATGTGAGAGAATTCCAAATTCTTTCTTCAGATTTTTTTAAGTGGGCTAAAATTTAATGTGAGCGTTAGGCACTGGTGGCTCACACCTGTAATCCTAACTACTCAAGAGACTGAGACCTGAGGACCATGGTTCCAAGCTAGTACTGGCAGGAAAGTTTGTGAGACTCACTTATCTCAGATTCACAACCCAAAAGGTGAGAAGTGGAGCTGTGGCAAGCACTAGCCTTGAGTTAAAAAAATGAAGGGACAAGGCGCAGGCTTTGAGTTCAAGCCCTGAGACTGGCACACAGAAAGAAAGATGATGAGGAGGAACAAGAGAAGGAGAAGAAAATGAGGAGGAAGAGGAGGAGGAGAAGACAAAAGAGGGGAAGAAGGAGCAGGGAGTAAGAGAGAAGAGGAAGGAGAGAAAGGTGGGATGAGGAGGGAGGAGGAGAAAGAAGGAGGAGGAGGAGAAGGAAGAAGGAGGAAGGAGAAAGAAGGAAAGAAGAGAAAGGAAACAGGAAGAGGAAGGAGGAGGAGGAAGAGAAAATGAGGAAGAGGAAAAACAAAGAAGGAAGGAAAGAATGAAGGAGGGATGGGAGAAGGGAGGGAAGGGAAGGAAGAAAAGCTAGGAAGGGAAGGAGGGAGGAAAGGAAGAAAGGAAGAGAGGAAGGGAGGGAGCTATGAAGGGGGAAGGGAGGAAGGGAAGAAAGGAAGAAAGGGAGGAGAATGCTTTGTCTCATTTTCTTTACTAGACCCACTATAAATCAACAATCAGTGTTGTGGGGCTGATCTGTGACCCTACAGTCTGGCAGGAGCGCCCCCTCTCTGTCATGAGAAGACCCTGTAGGATGTCAAATCTTCTGCTGATAAAGGTAGAAATCGAGCTTGCAGGTTTCCACCCTAGGGGAGCTGTGCATGGTGCAGTCCCTCTGTCTCACAGCTTCAGACTCAGGCTGAGTGTTATTACTGCCCATATATTTACCTTCCCATAGGGTCAATGTGCTGATGGAGGTGGTTTTGCAGGGCTGTGGAAACCCCATTTCTACTTCACATGATGATAGAGATGAGGATACCTCCTAAGAGCATGCACGCTACTATCATTACCTGAAGAACTCAATAAATGCTTTGCACCACTTGGAGGGAAGGCAAGGACTATAAAACTCACCCCACAGCTCAGCCATCAAGGTTTCAAAAATGAGTGTGGGGTCACAAAAGAAGTTTGAGAAAGGCCTGACTTTTGTACTCCTCACTTCCACTCAATATCCCCTAATAGCTCAATCGCTTCATAAAGAGAATTCCAACAAGTAAGAGCTAATTCAGAGATTAGAACCATGATTGCATCTATTATTGTTTTTATTTTGTGCTTGTCCTGGGGCTTGAACTCAGGGCCTGGCTAATATCCTTGGTCATGTTTTTTTGTTTTGTTTTCTTTCCTTTTTGGTCAATCATGGGTCTTGAACTCAGGGCCTGGATGCTGTCTCTAAGCTCTTTTTGCTCAAGGCTAGCGCTCTACCACTTTGTGACACAGCACCACTTCCAGTTTTGTGGTGGTTCATGAATCCCATCGACTTTCTTACCAGGGCTGGCTTTGAACTGCAATCCTCAGATCTCAGCCTCCTCAGTAGCTAGAATTACAAGCATAAGCCCCCAGGGCATGGCTGACCAACATAATTTTGAAGACCTGAGTTCTTTCCATTTCATTTCCATATAACTAACCTTAGTCTGGTGTCTAATTCCATGTGATTCCTAAGTAAAATACAAATTAGAATTCATAACAGCTTATGCTGTTAGCTCCAGGCTATATATTTGGAAAGCTGGCTTCATGAATCTTTTTATTCTAGTACTCAGAAATCACAATGATGGCCTGGAAATAATAACAAGATACAGAGGACAAGCTGACACTTTTGTTCACAGTGTGTTTAATTCTTTTCAGGAGAATGAGATAAAAATCCTAGAAAAAGCCACGCACCGGTGGCTCATGCCTATAACCCTAACTACTGAGGAGGCAGAGATCTGAGGATCACGATTCAAAACCAGCCCAGGCAAGAAAGTCTGTGAGACTCTTATCTCCAATAAAGCACTAGAAAAACAGGAAGTGGTGCTGTGGTTCAAGTGGTAGAGTGCTAGCCTTAAGCTGAAGAGTACAAGGACAGCGCCCAAGCCCAGAGTTCAGGACCCATGACTGGCAAAAAAAAAAAAAAAATCCTAGCCATCATCCCTTCTCCCTCTATCTAAAGTTCCTGGCCTGTTTCCTGGTCCTCATGTGATTTCACATGGTAGTTCTTAATCTACCTGCTTAGTACTCAGAATGTTTTATATCAGAGATGCAGAAAGTGAGATCGCTGTGGTATGAGTGCACACACACACACACACACACACACACACACACACACACACACACACGAGTTCACACGCTGAACACGTAATCCCCATCCTCTCAGTGTTAGAAGGTGGTGACTTGGGGAGGTGTTTATGCCAGGAAGGCCATGACCTTGTGGAGAGATTAATGCTATCAGAAAGGAATCTAAGGGGAGTCTGACCCCTGGTGTCCATGTTCAGCAAGTGTCCATCCCCTTCCAGAAGATGCTGTGTTCCAAGCACCATGTTGGAAGCCAACTGTAGCATCATCTGACAATTGAGCCTCTGACAACTGGGCCATGAACTAATCTCCATTTTCAAGGCAACAAAACACAAGTTTCTCTTGTTAATATAGTGTCTAGCTTCTGGTATTTTGTTATAGTCATACCAATGGACTAAGACGACAAAGATGGGTCCCAGAGCCATGGGGTACACTGTGGAGGCTCTCCTAAATATCTAACAATGTGCAAGTGGATTTGGAATGCATACAGGGCCCAAGCTATTAGGCACTGGGTTCTGCGAGAATAAAGTGGTAGGGAGGGAAAACAAATGTGTTCTCAGCAGATGTAGTCAGGACTTAAAATCAGCTGAAATGGACCCTCAGTTAGACATCCTGAGCAAAGTGTGAGAAAGAAACAAGAGGAAAGGCCAGCCTTGCTGTGAACTTGCAACGATGCTGGGTGAATTCTGTCCCTCTCCTCGGATGCTGTAGAAGGCAGAATGTGTGGGGTAATGCTCTGGAATCAGGCAGGAGAAATCTCTCCAGGCAGCAAAGGTTCAGGAACCTATGTGGCTTCTCTGAACAGCTTCTTGTAAAATGCAAGAAGAGAGGAATGATCAAATGATCTGAAGCCTAGAATTTACACTCAGGAGGGAATGAGCATGGAAACATCTGGAAAGTTCAGAGACAGTCCATGTAAAGAGACATAAAAGCATGTTCAAGCTGAGCACTAGTGGCTCATACTTGTAATCCTAGCTACTCAGGGAAGCTGAGATCTGAGGATCACAGTTCAAAGCAAGTCTGGGTATACAAATCTATGAGACTCTTAGCTTCATCTAATAAGCCAAAAAGCAAAGCCAGAAGTGGAGATGTGGAAGTGGCGCTGTAGCTCAAGTTGTAGAGTGCTAGCCTCGAGCTGAAGAGCTGAGGGACAGCACCCAGGCCCGAGTTCAAGCCCCACGACTGACAAAAAAAATTGCTTCAGAAGTGGAGATGTGGCCCAAGTGTTAGAGCACCAGTCCTGATCATAAAAGCTAAACAAGAGCTCAAAGTCCTCAGTTCAAGTCTTAGTACCCATGCAAAGAGCCAGAAAGGGGGGTGTGGCTCCAGTGGCAGAGCACCAGCCTTGAGCGAAACAGCTAAATGAGAGCACCAAGTCTTGAGTTCAAGCCCCAAGACCAGCATGCACACATGCGTGGATACAAGTGTGCGTGCACACACACACACACACACACACACACACACACACACACACACTCACACACACACACACATACACATACATACACAAATGTGCTGAGAAAAGCAAAGTTGTAACCAAGTAACCATATGGAGATCAGCAAAAGATAGAAACAAGCTTCTAAAGGCATGCCAGAGATTTCTAGGGTTACCTATCCCCTCACAGGCTCAGAGTACCTGTGGGACATACTGGGCTCATTACCCAGAGTTTTTCTAGTTTCTGATCCCCACTTTCTGCCACAGAACTCCTCTGCCATACTCCCAGCTCTGGCTCCAAGGGCCAAGATTTGCCTCAGGCCACCACAACGCAAGCCTTGTTTATAAAATGTCCACATACAGTGAATTCCAAGGCAATCTGAAGGTAGGAGCTATGGAGGCATGGCTTCGTCTGGCCAGATTTCAAAGGATGCTTGCAAAAGCCTTGAGGACCAGGCAGGGTCCTACTTCAGGGACAGAGCTGCTATAGAGAGCAGGCTGTGACACTGGAGTCTTATCAAGATCTCTGCTAGGACAATATTGAGAGGACTGATGGAAAACCGGCTACACACACACACACACACACACACACACACACACACACACACACACACACACACACACAAGCATAGAGCTTCAATGTACAGCCTCAACCTAAAGAAGTCATAGGCATGAAATTTCAGCATGAGCAGAAACTTGAGCATGACCAAGGAAAGTCTTCCTGAGGCCTTGAGTGTCCATGAAATGGAATTTCATTAAGATGACTCATCTCCAGCTTTGAGATTTAATGTTGCTTACTCTGTTGGATTTGGGAGACTTAATGGCTATTCCTTTCTTCTGTTCTATGTAGCCCTCTAGAAATGGGGATGTCTATTCTATGCCAATCCGCCGTTGTGTTTTAGAAATATACATTGGGTTCCGCTGGCATACAACCTCAGAAGGAGCATGATTTAAAGCTGGTCTGTATGTGACTTAGGTCATACTAGGGATTTTAGACTTTAAAGTTGATGCTGGAATAAGTGGCGAAATTTACTTTTTTGTGGGTGGAGGGATAGGGAATACTAGGATGAAGTTAATGTATCTATTTTGTTTTCTTGGGGGGTTTTTTTTGGTCATGGGGCATGAACTCTAGGTCCAGACACTGTCCCTCAGCTCTTCAGCTCAAGGCAAGCACTTTATCACTTGAGCCACAGCACCACTTTTGGTTTTCTGGTGGTTAATTGGAGATAAGAATTTCATGGACTTTCCTGCCTGCGCTGCCTTTGAACCATGATCCTCAGATCTCAGCTTTCTGAGTAGCCAGGATTGCAAGTGTGAGCCACTGGAGCCAGGTGAGTTAATGTGTTTTGCAAGTAGAAAAGACATGGTTTAGGGGCACAAATGAGTGCCATTGTATGAATGTCTGCCTTACAAAATATGTGTCTCCCTCTACCCTCCCCAGTGCACGGGTGGGGGGGAGAGGAGGCCGTCACCTGTTAGGAACCATTTGACCATAAAGGCTGCCATTATTAAGGGACATGACAGAGTAGAAAGTTATATGCTAGACAAAGAGACAGTCTAAGATTGAGGATTCATTTTAGCACTTTATTGTCCAACATTGAAATTAATATTTTATGTTTGTTTAACTTCATTTAGAGATATAATTGATTGCTGGCCACTAATATCTCATTTCTGTAATCCTAGCTACTCAAGAGGCTGAGACCTCTTGCTGTTCAAAGCCAGTCTGGACAGAAAAGACTGTGCAATTCTTATCTCCAATTAACCAGTAAAAAAAGGGCCAGAAGTGAGGCTGTGGCTCAAGTGGTAGAGCACCAGCTTTGAGAGTAAAAGACAAAGGACAGTGCCCAGGTCCTGAGTTCAAGTCTCATAACTGGCACCAGGAATAAACAAATTTTTTAAATGTCTTAAATATATAGTGATAGAAAAGCAAGAGGACAAGAGTGGGAAAAGAAAGAGGACAAGGCCAATGGGACTGGAGAAGAACATAGAGATTGCTAAGCATGAACTCCATTGTTTGAATGGGCAAACAAACAGCCAGGAGACAGAAACAAGGTCACAGAGCTGATGGAGATTCTAGTCTAGCCCATGCTGTCTCCCGTCTCAGTGCAACTGCATTATGGTCAGTTACAGTGCAACCCTGCTGTGCTCAGGACAAGCAGCAAGCCCTACCTCTTCTGTGTACATGCAGACTTCCAGGTTGTGTAGGTTAAGGACCTGGATGGTAAAGTGGATTTTCAGTTCCTGGGTGTCTGGAAAGGAACTCACCAAGGCTAAGTTTATTTCTGCAGAAGAATGCACCATCAGTCAAAAAGCTGGCAAGCAACCGCACAGAGCAGGCAGGCTGGCTGCTCCCTTTTTATCCCAGATCCAGGAGGCCCCACCCCTCTGCTCCCATTGGCTGAGATCAGGCTCATAATGTGGAAAGAGATGTAGATGTAATTAAAATTCAAGGAGCTTCTCAGGTGCTGAGGAAAAGGAAGTTTGTAAGTAAAGTGTACATAACAAGGGCCAAGCCACCTGGCCAAAGCAGGGACACTTCAGAAAAAAACACCTGTAAACCTAGCTACTCAGGAGGCTGAGATCTGAGGATCACAGTTCAAAGCAAGCCTGGACAGGAAAGTCAATGAGAATCTTTATCTCCAATAAACCACCAGAAAACCAGAAGTGGCGTTATGGCTCAAGTGGTAGAGCTCTCACCTTGAGCTGAAGAGCTCAGAGACAGCACCCAGGCTCAGAGTTAAAGACCCATAGTGGACAAAATGGAAAAAGAAAAGAAAAATCGCTCAATATTAACAGAAATGAAGAAAACTCCTTTGATAGAAAAGACTTTTTCTCACATTAGTGCTAATAGCACATGTCTCTAATTCTAGCCACTCAAGAGGCTGAGATCTGAGGATCAAGGTTGAAAACCAGCCAGGGCAGACAAATCCATGGAAAATTTCTCTCTAATTAACCAGAAAAAGGTCAAAATTGAAGGGGTCAGTCGAATGGTGGGTAAAGCACTAGTCTAGAGCAAAACAAGCTAAGCAAGAGCATGTGGTTCAGAGTTCAAGCCTCATTGCCAGCATAAGCATATTTCTTTGTCTGCACATTTAATAGATCTTTGGAGGAGAGAAGGGTGAAGGGCAAAGTCTGAGTTGCAAGTAGCCTGCTTCATGCTATAACAAAGCCTGATCCTTGGTCCTATGTGTGTGGATGTCCTTGAGCTGCAGGATGAAGTGGGCCACAATGGTCACCTGTGTGTACAGACGTGTGGTGCACGCCATAGGAAATGCATTGCTTCTGCCCTTCTACGTGATGTCTCTGCATTTCCAAAAGATCAGAAACAAAGGGAAGATGACAGGAGCAGAGAGAGAGAGAGAGAGAGAGAGAGAGAGAGAGAGAGAGAGAGAGAGAGAGAGAGAGAGAGAGAGAGAGAGAGAGAGAGAGAGAGAGAGAAGAGCGAGCACTGCAGAAACAATGCCTGAGATGCAGAACATTAAAAGGCAAGTCATATAAACCAGCAAACCTGCACCACCACAGCCATAAAACACCCACGCCTGCCATCATACACAGCCATGCACCCCACCTGGCCGCACTGCTCCACATTCTGAACCAGGCTGTTCTAGAGCCCATGTTATAGTTCCATGGAGAGTGTGAACCCATACTTAGCCAGAACCTGATTGCTTTCCTCCTCCTCCTCCTCCCCTCCCTCCTCCTGCCACCCAGGGTAGGCCCCACATGCTGAGATGGGAAGGAAAGAGGAAAGCAGCCTTGGTCTGTCACCTTTATGATTTTCCTAGACAACAGGACAACAGCACTTGGAATTTCCTACCATCCATCTATCCTCTCTACCAACCACCTTCTCCCACCTGGGCCACATCCATTCTCACATGGCCAGGGCCTCCTCTGCCCACGAGCTGCTCCTCCCAGGTGCACTGCTATTTCTTCGGTCCTGACCCTTCTGCAGCTTCTTTCCCCAGCAGCTACCACAACCAAGCAGCACCCAGAAGACCTGGTTTTACTTAGCACTTAGGGACTGTCGTGAGCACCTTGCTGAGGGCTACACCTGCACTGCCTTCAGTAATGTATGACAGGTACTATGGTTCCAGTGCTGTAGCATTGACAATCAGTAAACCAAGACAGCTAGAAGGAGATCGAGGCGTGTAAGTGAATGGTCAGACTCTGTTCCCTTTTGTGCAGGTTTGCATTTTAACCAGAATCACAATTATCTTCTTTGGGGAAAAATAAATAAATAAGTAAATAAATCTTATGGTGGAATTTTTAATTTATACTAGTGAACTGACAAGGATCTATTGACCAAAGTGATCTCTCTGGGCTCCTTGAAAGCAGTGCTAGAACCATCTGAGCCCCAGGAAATATCTACTTCTTGCTGAATGGAGCCCCTGAACATCATCCTACAAAATTAAATTGGCCAAGATCCATTTGATCTTACAGAAACTGTTCTGGCTCCATTCATGGGGGTTGCAAGGTCAGCCATCCATTGTGGATCTAGAAGGGTCTAGAAGGTCTTTATCACAGGAATGTTATGAAGTGAGGAGTGGACATGAGGTGGTGGAATGGAGGGGTGTGGAACAGGTGACATGAAGGGCAGGCAGGCTCAGCCACTGGCTGGTTGTGTGTGTCACACTAAGCGAATAGCCTCACTCAATGAAACCTCTTTGCTTTCTCTGAAAAATTGTGAATCATAATGGTCTCCTCCCTCTGGAGGAGTCATGAGCATTGAACGAACTAGTGACTGAGAGTATGAGAACACCCTTTTGAAATTGTAAGGTTATATGTATATGTGTGTGTTTCTGAAGTGTATAGAGTTATTAAATTTTTTTGTCAGTCATGGGGCTTGAACTCTGTGCCTGGGTGCTGTCCCTCAGCTCTTCAGTTAAAGGCTAGCACTTACCACTTGAGCCACAGCCACTCTGGATTTTCTGGTGGTTAATTGGAGACAAGAGTCACGGACATTCCTGCTTTGACTGTCTTCAAACTGTGATCTTCAGATCTCAGCCTCCTGAGTAGCTCGGATTATAGTGGTGCCTGGCAGAAAATAAGTTTGTTTGTTTAAGAAAAGCATTTGCTCCTTTAGCCTAGAAATTCTAGCACTAAGAAATCACCCTGTAGAAAGAATCGCATGTGCTTTCATTACTGAGCTACCACTGTGCTATTTCAGATCCTTTTTAAAAGGCAAAAAAAAAAAAACAAAAAAACAAAAACTAACCTGGAAACATCATAAACTGTCTAACTAGATAAATATATCATGGAGCTAGCTGGGTGCCTGTGGCTCATGCCTGTTTTCTGAGCTACTCAAGAGTGTAAGAAGTAAGACTCGTAGTTCCAAGCTAGCCAGAGCAGAAAAATTCTTGAGGCTTTTATCTCCAATTAATCACCAAAAAGCCAGATGTATAGCTCTGGCTTGAGTTGTGCTATGCCAGCATTGAGCAGAACAGTCAAGCAAAAGCTCATTCTCTGAGTTAAAGCCCTACTACCAGCACACACACACACATACACCCACATACACGAAAGAAAGACCCATGACCAGCAAAAAAAAAAAAAAGAAGAAGAAGAAGAATCTCAGATTTGTCTGTCAAGGCTGGTTTTGAACCTTGATCCTCAGACCTCAGCTTCCTAAGTAGCTGGGATTACAGGTGTGAGCCAGCGGCACCTGGCCTAAACGTCCATCTTTCTTTTTCTATCATTTTTGTCAGTTGTGAGGTTTGAACTTAGAGCCTGAGTGCTGTACCTGAGCTTTTAGTCTCAAGTCTAGCACTCTACCACTTGAGACACAGCTCCACTTCCAGTTTTCTAGTGGTTAATTGGAGATAAGAGTCTCGTTGATTTTCCTGCCTGGTTTCCAACCACAATCCTCAGTAACTAGGATTATAGGTGGGAGCCACCATTGCCTAGCCTAAACGTGTTTTTGTTGTTGTTGGTGGTGGTGGTCATGGGGCTTGAACTCTGGGCCTGGACTCTGTACCTGAGCTCTTCAGCTCACAGCAAATGCTCTACCACTTGGGCCACAGTGCCACTTATGGATTTTTGCTGATTAATTGTAGATAAGAGTCTCTTGGACTTTCCTTCCTGGGGTGGCTTTGAATCATGATCCTCAGATCTCAGCCTACTGAGTAGCTAAGATTACAGGCATGTGCCCGGCCTAACCATTTCTTAATATGGGTCTTGGTAAAAACTATTCAAAGCCAAGTATGGTGGTATGTGCTGGTAATTAGGAGAATCAGAAGTTCCAGGCCAGTCTGGGCTATATAGTGAGACACTGTTTCAAAATCAAAACAAACATTAAGGAACAGTATATAGGTGAAACTATTCTTTTAGCCATCTTTGGAAAATACACCCAGCCACTTAGCAATGTGGGTTTCAGAGAAAGCACTAGTGATGGCAGCTTCATTTTGCTGTCTGAAGTGTCTGCCTGTTGAGGGGCTTGGATGGTGGTTGTCATGGTGGTGGTGGTGTGAGTTTGTGTGTGTGTGGTGTGTGTGTGTGTATGCGTGCGTGCGTGCGTGCGTGCGTGCATGCACACACTCATGCCAGTCCTGGGGGTTGAACAGAGTCTAGGTGCTGTCCCTGTTTTTTCACTCAAAGCTGTTACTCTACCATTTGAGCTCCATTTTTGCCTTTTTTGGGTTAATTGGAAATGTCACAGACTTTTCTACCTTGGCTGGCTTTAACCTGTGATCCTCATATCTCAGTCTCCTGAGTAGCAAGGTTAATAGATGGGAGCCACCAGCACCTGGCTTCCTCTCCTGTTCTTTTAAACAGGGTCTTGCTATGGAGTTCCAGGTGGCCTGGAACTTATAATTCTCCTGCTTCTGCCTTATGAATGCTGGGATTACAGACACACACCACCTTGCCTGGCTCTCTGTTCAGGAAGACATGTGATAAGCCTACCTGCCTGCCTGCCTCTCTGCCTGCCCTTCCTTCCTTCCTTCCTTCCTTCCTTCCTTCCTTCCTTCCTTCCTTCCTTCCTTCCTTCCTTCCTTCCTTCCTTCCTTCCTTCCTTCCTTCCTATCTTCCTTTCTTCCTTTTTTCCTTCCTTCCTTCTCCTTTTACTTGGGGTCTTGTGCTCTTTCTGAGCCTTTTTGCTCAAGGCTGGTGCTCTACCACTTGATCCACAGCTCTGCTTCCTCTAGTTTACTGATTAATTGTGGATAAGTGTCTTTCAGGATTTTTCTGCCCAAGCTGGCTTTGAACTGCGATCCTCAGAGCCCAACCTCCTGAATAGTTAGGATTACAGGTATGAGCCACCAGCATCTCCAGGTTTTCTCAATAATTCATGGACTTGGTTGGAGGGCATTTCTTGGTAAATGTCTTATCTCCGTCCCGTGACCACCATAGCATAATTTTAAAAATTATTCTTTTTGTTTCTTTTCCTTTTTTTTTTTGTCTGCCCTCAGGCTTGGAGCCAAGGCCTGGGTGCTGTCTCCAGATGTCTTTTGTTCAAGGTGAGCATTCTACCACTTGAGCCACAGTACCACTTCTGGCTTTTTTTTTTGGTCAGTTGTGGGGCCTGAAATCTGGGTCTGGGCACTTTCCCTTGAGCTCTTCAGCTCAAGGCTGGCACTCTACCACTTGAGCCATAGCACCATTTCCAGCTTTCTCTGCTTATGTGTTGCTGAAGAATTGAACCCAGGTGAGCCACAGCACCACTTCTGGTTTTCTGGAAAATATGAGATAAGAGTCTTATGCACTTTCCTGCCTGGGCTGGCTTTGAACCGTGATCCTCAGATCTCAGCCTCCTGAGTAGCTAGGATTACAGGTGTGAGCCACGAGCACCCAGCTTTAATTTGGCTTTTTCAGGTAAGTTCTCATAGTTTTATCCAACTGATCTATGGACCGTGACCCTCCCATTACCTCCTCCCAAATAGCTGGGCTCCACCAGCAATACACCAGAACCTTTCCTAGAGCCCTTATCATTTTAGGTTTCCAATATAAGTTTTTGAAAATAACTGAAGCCCATTTATTTTAGATGTCTTCTTTAGTTCAAATTTCATACTGTTTACACGAGACTACCCTCAAATTTGCTATGCCGGCCAAGATATTTGTGGTGCCACATAGACAGCTTTCAGGCTATAATCTAAAACATATGTTGCACAACGGAATCTATTTCTTCATTGATGTCCTGAGCACAAGCAGACAGGCAAAGCAAATGCCTGATGATGTGCTTTCCCCTCATCTTGTTCCTGCCTGGGTCAGCATCTGACCTTCAGCATATACAGGCTCCCCACAGTCTGCACAGCAGCATTGCTTCCTGGTCCTGCCTGTGGCCCCTTTGCCATAGCAGAACTAACTTGTAGCTTAAAGTCCAAAACCTGCCCAGGAACTCATCTCATAGAGGAGTTACCAGTAGGAGTCAGGGTAGGGTAGACCATGTTTCCTGAGTATATAATGGCTGCTGCTAATATTCTTTCTCGAAGAGGATGCTATAATATTGCTGTGAGAGTAGAGCCTCTACATTTGCGGAAGTAGGATGTAGTTAGAAAAAAAAGGGGAGGAAAAGAACTCAGGATTTAATAGATAAAAAGTGAATGTAAATGTGGGAAGGTAGCTCAGTGGTAGAGTGCTTGCCTTGCATGCATGAGGCCGTGGGTTTGATTCCTCAGTACTACATAAGCAGACAACGCCAGAAGTGGCTCAAGTGGTACAGCGTTAGTCTTGAGCTGAAGAGCTGAGGGACAGCGCCCAGGCCCAGAGTTCAGGCCCCACAACCAAAAAAAAAAGTGAATATAATTTCCTTTTACTGAACTTGTACACTAATGACCTGGGGCAAAACTTAACCGCTCTGCTTTGCTTTCTCTGTTTAGCAATTGGTGACTTTTGATTCACAATGAAACTGCAGAGCATCAGTGAAATAATGGATGAGAAAGCTGCGTGCACATTCAGAGTGCAGCAGGGTAGCGTGCACATTCAGAGTGCAGCAGGGTAGCATGCATTCATTCAGAATTCCGGAAGTATACAGAACATAAGAACTTTCACTTTTACTTGTGCATACTCAAGGAAATGATCCTCAGTTAAGATTTTTTTTAATCAAAAGACATTCTGAAAGAGTCAGGAAAATATTGAGGAAATATAGAGACAAGAGGCAGTGGGGGATGGGGATTTAGCTTAGTGGAAGTGCACTTGCCTAACAGTAAGGTCTTCAGCTCTGAAAGAAGGAAGTGGTTTGATTGTCTTTCCCTGGATGTCAGCTTCTTGCTCCCCCTCAGGGGTAAGTAGCTCCATGGTACCCCAGCCTTGCTTTGCAGAATTTCCACACATAGTGTATGCAGTGTGAACCTGTGTTGAGTCAACTTCATCTTAGAATTCTTCTATGCATCAGGACATAGGGTATTGTTAGCTATGTGCTTACATAAGTCAGCTTTCTTAATCCCAGAGAGGTCAGCAGATCAGAGACTGCTTTTGAAAAATGCTCTTGACATATGAGGATTCTAAGATACTCACATGTATTGATCCTACCAAAATGTTGTCCCTGCACAGAAATCAAAAGGGACATCATTCTGTGGGCACCTGCGAGGTTTCCCATTTGGTTTCTCCCTAGCTCTCAGTGGGCAGTCCACAATCTGGTGACAAAAAGACTAGTGGTAATTCGTGACAGAATCCTGAGCAAGCAGCCCCATTAAAGAGTAATGCAGCCCATGTCTTCCCTGGGTCTTTCAAGCACACACTTCCCTGGGAAGAGCTTCTGTCTTCAGTCAAAGGAATGCCCTTTCTGTTTCAAGTATCATCCAAAGCCGCATTAATGAAACTGTGGTGGTGTCTGAAGACTATTCACTGATTGAATATAGATTTGCATGGCTACGACGTACCAAGCAATGTTCTAAAAAGACTGTGGTGGGAACCGAGTGTGCACACCAAACACAGACATACACATGCATGCACATACATACACATGTGTGTGCAGTAAATCCACAGAAGTGAATATACAGTAATTGGTCATGAGAAGTGCTAAGGGAAAGGAAGTAAAGAAGAATCAAAACAACAGTTGAAAGGGGTGATATTGATGAAGATATATTGTATTCCTAAACTGCTGAGTTAGATAGCAACTCCTTTGTATAACTCCTTAAAGATAATAAATAAAAGAATACATTGCTTTTAAAAGTAAAAGCAAAGAGTTGCCTGGTACTGTTATCTCACCCCTGTACTCCTGACAACTCATGAGGCTGAGATCTAAGGATCCCGGTTCAAAGTCCTTGACAGATAAAGTCAATGAGACTCAAAGGACTAAGCATCATCCATAAACAAAAGAGCCAAACAAGAGCAAGAGGCCATAAGTTCAAGACTCAGCTCAAGTACAAAAAAGGGGAAGAAAAAGCAGGGAGGGAAGGGAAGAAAGGAAGGAGTGAGCACTTATAAAAGGCGAGTTTACAGAAAAAAAAATAAGATATTAAGTGTGTATTCATGTGGTTCCTTTATGGTGGATATAGTAATTACCATAATTGCTATAATCTTTACAGAAGATAGACCAACTAACTAATGTGACAAATAAGCAGAAGGCAGGCTAATGATAGTAAGTTATATATATTGATCATTAGATATTATACCAAACAATTCACCATTTATCCCCTGGACTATGGGGAAGAGCTAACACTCTACTGAGAACAAGGAAACTGTACAGCCTGGAGTTACCAGTCAGTGACAGAGCCCAATACCACTCAGGGTTTCTAAAAGTCGCCTTTGGCTACAAACTCAGGGTCACTATCAGACAGATCTATCCCTCTAAGAAAGGTAAGGAGGTTCTTATTTTCAACCAGACTTGTAAAGAGATTTTCAAAATTTAATCTATCTTTTTGCTTCAGACTATAGGGAATCATTTGGGGAGCAAGCACCCAGCATTCCACAGCTCTTAACTCTTCCTTGTACCTCTGTGTCTAAGACAAAAGAAGCAATTACAATTTATGAAGACAAGAAAGGCAAGACAAACCTGTGAAATGACTCAAGTATGAGTTCAGGGGAAAAGACGCTCAGGCTCCTTAGACCAAGGTTACTATCAAAGATTCGGGGAGAACCTAAACCAAGCCTGTCCTGTATGCTCTGCACAAGTCAGCCTGGATGGCAAACCCAGGAGCAAAAACTGCCGAGGTCCTAGGGAATGTCAAGTGAGTGGAAGTCAGGAGAGCAACAGGAAAGCTTGCCCCTCAGCAGCAGAGAAGAGCAAAGCAAAGCTCTCAAATTCCACCCTAGGCCCAGGCAATTTAATTATATTTTAATTATTTATAACTTGCTGTATTCCAGAACTGCTCTGATAAACTAGGTGTAGGAGAGAACGGGAAAGTAGAAAGGTATGGATAGCAGCATACAATGGAGACAGGAATGGAGTTAATACAGAAATGCACAATTAGTACCACAAAATGACCTCTGTATTCCAAGGGGAGGTGGGATAGGGTAGGAATTTCGCTTGACACTGGCTTCTAGCCAATCAAACCATGATACAGATCACAGAGTCCAGAAGAGAAAATAGCTTGCTGTCTTCATACACAAAGCATTGTTACACCATGCCTCCACTCCCCACAAAGCAATCCCTCCCAAATGTGACCACAGTGGAGAAGGATATCCGTCCTCTACTATGAAGGGAAGACAGGATGCAGTGGACAGAACACGAGTCCTTCTCTAGATGGATGATCATGTGTTGGAGACCTGAAACCTGCCTGAGAATGCTCTGGCCTTTTTCAAACACCTGATTAAGCCATGACAAATAGCCGTTCTTGGGAATTCCAAGGTGTACATTTAAATTACTTCCTAAAACAGGCTGGGCCAATTACCGAAACCGGTGGACCAAAAAGACCCTGCCCTGACTTCACCGTAAAGAAATTTCCGTCCGCCCCTCCCTTCCATACAGTACTTCCCCTTCTTTCCTTATAAAAGCCTAAGTTTCTTTGCCAATATATGAGACCTTGACGCGACTCAGACTGACCCTGTATTTCTTTATGCGCTTGGTCTCGATCCTCTCTCGCCCCCCTTGGTTCTTTTAGGAGGTGCCCTCTCGGATCCCCCACCAAATTACCTGGCCTGCTGGACCGGTCAAGTGGCGCCCAACGTGGGGCCCGAGACACGGTGACCTACCGGACAGCGGACAAACAAGGAGCTCCTGACACGCGAGGTAGAGACGTCCGGACCGCATCTCTCGTCCACCCCGGAAAGGTCTTGAGGTAAAGATTGCTGTCAACTAACCATGGGAGAGAGTCTGTCTAAAGAAGGTCTTTTCTTTAAGGAAATGAAAAGTAGTCTTAGGGAGAGAGGAATTAGAGTTAAGTAAAAGGACTTGCATAATTTTTTTTTGTTTTGTGGAGGAAAAATGTCCATGGTTAGTATTACATGGGCCAGGAATTCACCCTCTTACATGGAATAAAGTGGGAAAGGACATTAACAAACTCCTCAGGGACGGAGAGAAGGTTCCTGAAGCCTTTTTTAGTTTTTATGGGGTCATTAGGGACATCTTGAAGGATGTGGAGGGAGATAGACAATTTTCTCATCTTTTAGCTCTTGCAGAGGATGCCCTTTCCTGTCCCTCGGCTGAGCATGAGTCTTGCTCTAAGGACATTTTGCCACCCGCCCCCCTAACAAATGAGACTCAGTCACAAAAGGGGACGTCAAGACCGGAGGAGGCGGCCGATACTGTGGCTTTGCCCTCCCCATCCCTTATTGATGAGCCTATCCCCACTAAGTTGCCCCCCCTTTATTGAGGCCATCTCCTCCAAATAAATCATTAAAAAATAAGGCACTCTATCCTGTAATTCCTCAAAATGTCCCTGACGATGATTGGCTTGGCCCTTCACAGCAGGCCAGCCTCGAGACGGAGGCTGCCAAATATGAGGAGGAAAAATACGGGCCCCACCCTCAATATCAGTCCCAAGTTTTTATAGCAGACCGGGGACATCCCAGACAACTCCACTGGCCCTCTCCACCCCTATATGGGCCATGTCCCCCCAGCGCTCCAAGCACCCCCCCAAACGATTCAGTTCCTCTTACCCAGATTCCAGGGGTAGAAGGACTCTTAAAAACTAAAGACTCCCTGTTAAGACAGGTCTCCTCTTTAAAAGATGTCCTTTCCATAAAAAGGGAATTAAGAGATCTCACCCAACAAATACAGGAATTACAGACTGACCTTACAGGAGAAGCTGGCTTTGTTTTGCCTTGTGTGGGTTCCTTAGCCAGAGCACAGGCCAGGCCAAGGTTAAGTAAAAGTAATAAGACACCAACTTCGGTGTCACTCTCTTTTCCAGTAATGGCCCGCTCTGGTACTCAGGGGAATCAGGCAGACACCACCCAGGGTGATAACTCAGAGGATGAAGATGCTGAACAAGGGACCTCGGCCTCTGAGGGAGAGGGGGAGGAATTAGAGGAGGAATGAGGGGGAGGTAATGTGGGCTAGGCCATATATAAAAAATTAAAAATTAAACATCTAAAAGACTTACATTCAGCAGTAAAAAATTATGGTATTAATGCACCCTTCACCCTTTCTATACTTGAAGGACTGGGCCAAGGAGGCAGCCTGCTGCCTCACGAGTGGGTTAAAGTGGTTCAGTCAGTCCTGACTAGAAGCCAGTTCTTAACCTGGAAGGCTGAATTTATAGATAAGGCAGAGGCTCAGGCTATCATAAACAAAAAACATGTTCAGATGGCCATTACCATCTGAAGTTGCTTCTTTTTCTGTTTGCAGTCCTTCGACTGCCACACAGCGCCTGTCTGGTTTCCTGTTTCTGTTTAGTGTTAATTGTCTCTGTTGTCTGTCTTGTTGTCCTTAAAGGGAAGGGGCGGCAACTAACAACCCCCTTAAGTCTGACTTTAGATCACTGGAAAAAAGTTACAGCACGAGCCCAGATTGTCAGGTTTTAGGAACTTGCTTGTTTGTCAATTATGAAATTGCCACTGACCACCTGCGAGTGGCCCCAGTTAGATCTCAGCCTTGGGCCTTGGTTCAGGGGCTCTGAGCGTGGGGGAGAACCTGTCAGTCTGAGGTGAGTAGGGGTGTTGAGTCCCCTAGTAAGTAAATGGTGGTGAGATGTCGCCCCATTAACTGAGACCTGATTTTGTCTTTGTGGCCACTTGTTTGTCTTGTTTAGTGTGTGTGTTCGTTTTATGTTTTCTGAAGTAGGGAAGATTTGGGAGACTATGGCAGGCTCACTCAGCAGACTCTGGATTCAGCTTGCTGAATGAGAACAGCACAGTGATTCAAAAGACTAATTAGTGAATTGCCTTGCTAGATAAGCAAACTCTGGGAAAATGAAGCCCAACAAAGTTACCTGGTTTAAAAGAAATACTGTCTTAAATTTTTGTTTAAAAACTTTAAAAGGTGTACGTACAACTGATTTTGATTTTTGCGCGCTTTAAGATCTGTGTGAGTGTTTTGTGTGTGTCTGTGAACGTGTTCAAAGATAAAAATTGTCAGCATGCTGTAACAATTGGGTGAGTTTAAATTTAAAATTCAAAAAGTTATGAGGTTTGGACATTGACAAAAAAAATCTTCGCATTGTTTTAAATGGCTTTTGTAAAGATTCTTTAACTTGCAAATTAGAAAATCTGGTATTTAAAACTAATATTTTAAAATGCATAAGACATTTTATACTGTAATCAAGTTGCCTGGCTTAACAAAAATGCATTGGCTGTTTGGGATCTAGTTCCCTTGGCTAAAATTTGGGGATAAGTATTAGAAATTTAAATGTAAAGGTTAGTTTAACACTGTCAATGATGTTACTTGTTCTGTCAGTCTAAAAACTGTGTATTTCATTCGAGAACCAAGAGAAGAGATGGGGAAAAACTTAGAAGCCAACAGAAGACCTATCTTTAGGGGTGAGGGGTGAACAAGCAGAAGTGCAGTTCAGCTTGTCATGCATGGTGGAACAGGCCCTGGGAGGAGTCCACGCATGGTAAAAGAGGGCAAGCTGAGGCAAACGCAGTTCATCTGACCCTAAAGAGTCAGATTGGGTGTGTGGCCATTCCATAGAAGGGGCTGGGTGGCCCATCTTTGTTCTCTCTTTTCTCTGCAGATAGACACTGAAAACATGATGGTTAAAATGAGTGATGTGATGATCTGATTAGTATTGCTAAAACCTCCCCTTGGACGTGTTAACATTAAAATTAGGAAGGCATTAAAAGAGGGCTAAAAAGTTATTTATATAATGTGGCTTACTTTCACTTTTGTTCCACAATTAGGATGCTTTTAAAAGTTATAAAGGTGTTAAGTTTAGCTTCGTGATATAGTGAAGGTGACTGTAATTCTTGCATTAAGGAAAAATTGTCATTTGAGTTTAAAAATCTTAATGTGTGTCTGTTTTAAAACAAGAGGCAATGAGTGACACTTGGCCTCAAGATTTCAAGGGATCTTTTCAAAATGCAAATAAAAACTAAAGTATAAAATATTAAAGGTAATTAATAAGAGTTTTAAAAAATAGAAATGGATTTTTGGATATAAAGTTTAAATGTAAAATTGTTTTTAACATTGGCCTCAATGTGCACAAAGGAAAAATTAGGATTACCAAAATAATTGCTATTCTAGTTTGCTCTTATAGATTTTTTTTAACAGTTTCCAGCAAGCTCAGAGCAAAGCACAGAGGATTCTTACAAGCTTGTTAGATGTAACTTTGGCTTTTAATAAGTTTCAGGTAAGAGCATTCTTAAAAGCTACTTCTATGTTGACCACCTTGTTGCTTTTAATTGGAGTAAAATGGCCTTTTGTAAGACTCATTGATCTGCAAACTGGTTCAAAGCCAGCCCGGGCACAAAAAGGTTCCTGTGAGACTGTCACCTCTATTCAGCCAGCAGAGTACTAGCCCTGGACTAAAGAGTCAGGGGACAGTACTCAAGCCCCAAGCTCGAGACTCACAGTGGCAGAGTACTAGCCCTGGACTGAAGAGTTAGGGGACAGCATTCAAGCCCTGAGTCTGGGACTCAAAGTGGCAGAGTGCTAGCCTTGAGCTGTAGAGCTGAGGGACAGTGCTCAGGCCCCGAGTTCAAGTCCAGCGACCAGCTAAAGGGAAATGCCAATGAGGCATTTATCCCAATGTGGAGAAGACACTCCTGGGACGAAAGCAATGGAGGAGCATCCAGAGGCAGTAAAGCCACTGCTTGGATGGCAGAAATGTCAGATCCTAGAGTCATTTGTGCGTGGCCCTTCAAAACAGGTCAAAGCCAGGAGGTCATAGGAAGATAGTTTGGAAGCATGCCTAATGTTCATGACTACCTTGTAAGGGACAAGAACTTGCCAGTCCTCTGTGATAGTGAAAAGCTAATGTTATAAAATGTGGGGGATAGTTTAAATCTCAACCCCTTTATGTACCAAAAGCTCTAATTGGCAGTAATATTGAAATATTGAGCTGACACCAGCTACATGAAATTCATCTGCTCAGGAAAAAGTTTGTAAACCTGAGAGTGTGTTTCTATTGATATCTGTCTAAAGGCCTGCAAAGGTAACTTAAGCATCTTAGGCATTGTTGGGATCATTAGAGGTCACATTCCTAAGCCATCTAGGAAGATGCTTTTGCAAAGTAGAGTGCTAAACAAGCTACACTGCTGTAGCCAGAGAAAAGGTCTGTGCAGTTGTCAAAAGTTAAAATATTGTTCTTAATGACATCTAACCCTGATGGCTTCTTTGTAAAATAGGCTAAGGTTATAAGTTCCTGGCTAGGTAAGATCAATGCCCCTAAAGTCAGCTTGAAGAAGTTACAGAAAATGGACCTTCGCCCTTCTACCCCCAATTTAAGATCAAGGGTCCAGAGTCAGTTTTGGAAAAATGAGGCAAGATAGATAAAAAAAAAAAAGGCACAAAGAATAGTGTTAACTGTTGTAGGTGTTCAAGGTGTGAAGACTGCATCTGTCAGAGATGGCTACAAGACTAAGCCTTCTGAGCCTTCTGTGTCTATTTTACAAAAATATCTGGTTAGTAAAAAAAAAAAAAAAAAGAGTTGTGATTTTGGTAAATTGTCCTGGGCTATTGTTTAAAGATCTTAAAAACCAGCAGGATCAAAGCCTGCCAAGCCTATGCAATGTATCCTTAACCAGTCTCTGTAGGAATTTACAGCCCAGCATGAGGTGTGACAGTCCCTTGGAGCCACTGAGAGACCCTGCTGTTGCTGCTGCTGCTGCTGCTGCATACCCTAATGGGTAAAGTTCAACGATGGCCTGACAGCCACCTGCAGAAACTCCTGCCTGATTCCATCACCTGAGTCGGCTTCCTGGTTGACTGCTGCTAAATCTAAGATATTGTGGGACATTCTTTTGGGTGATATCCAGAAACCCTCTATTCCCACAGTGGATACTGGGGACAAGAATATCACTGGCTTGCTTGCCTTAGGCACTTCAGTTCATAGTGACTGGAAATCCACTCTATGGTCACAGCCTAGTTTGGCTCTGGTATGGTAATAACCTGAGTGTGTTATCAGTGGAGGTAATACTCTTAGCCTTAAAATCTAGCAAGCTTCTGCATCACAGTGGTGCCTTAAGGCTGTTCTAAGATAAAGGTTCCACAAGCCAAAGGAAAATTGGGCAGTTTTAAACTACAGCCACGAAGATGCTCAAAAAATCGTAAAAAAAGAGGGTAGTAAAGAAAGCCTTGAAAAAAAAATGTAAGGGGCTCTGGTACTGTTATTTTTGTTACAATCGGACCTTGTATACTCAACAGACTGGTGTCTTTTGTAAAAGAAAAAGATCAGCGCAGTCCTTCTATTAGTTCTGAGATCCAAATACCAAGCATTGAGAACAACTGACACCCCACAAGATAATATAGAGACACCCCTACGACTGAGATAAGAACCCCCTAAATTTTAAGATTAAAATTAGCCCAAAGAAAAATGGGGGAATAAAAGATTAAAAATTAGAGTTACATTTTACAATTGCTAACTGCTGGTTTTGCTTCTGTAAACTTGTTTGCGCTAGCACTGACCCTTCCCCTCCCTGGAGATATATAAAAAGTTTCAGAGTCTAGATGTTGGCCCTGGGACAAGCTCTGTAGTCGTAATTAAAGGGCTAACAAGTAAATTCCCCAAATGGCTAAATGGGACACAAGATAAGAAACAAGGAGTATGTTCCTCCGCATTCCTGTGTAAAAACTCCCGATTTAGGGGGCTCAAGATAAGGGCCATTTGATGAGCCCAGCAGACTAGGCCAAGTGTTAATCACAAGCCTGTAACACTGTAGATTCCCTAACCCTTACCTCCCAGAGTGACTACCTCAGTTTGATCATCCACGCTAATTGTTTTATTGCAAAGAGTGTTATAAACTTCCCCAGGTAGTATGACATTGATGTTGGGATATCCTCCTTTTCCCTGTGCAACAATGTTATTAATGTTTCTGCCTCCCTATACTCACAACAGAGCCAGGTTTTTGTTTGTGGCAATAATATGGCCTACACTGTACTTCCACAAAATTGGACAGGGCTCTGTATTCCAGCTATTTTGCTCCCAGACATTGACTTGATTTCCGGAGATGAGCCAGTACCCATTCCTGCCTTTGATTATTTTGTTCCCTGACATAAAGGGGTGGTACAATTTATTCCCCTACTGATAGGATTTGGAGTGGCTGGTACTTTAGGCACTGGGACTGCAGGATTAGCCACTGCTGTCTCCTCATACTCCAAGCTTTCACAACAATTAGCTGATGATATTACTAAAGTTTATCAGTCTGTTAAAGATCTTCAGGATCAGTTAGATTCATTAGCTGAGGTGGCTTTACAAAATCGCAGAGGTTTAGATCTTTTAACTGCTGACAGAGGTGGCATTTGCTTAACTTTACAGGAAAAGTGCTGTTTTTATGCCAATAAGTCTGGCATTGTAAGAGATTGAGTTAGAAAACATCAGGAGGAGATTGAAAGATGGCGACATGAGTTTTTGAGCGCCCTATTTGGGCTGCTTGGGGGGGACTTTTACCCTATGTTCTTCCCCTCCTGGGTCCCCTTGTTGGATTACTTTTGCTTATTTCCTTTGGCCCTTGGGCTTTTCAATGGCTAACTCAGTTTATTAAAAACCAGATCGATCTGACCCTTACCAAAACCGTTTCAGTACACTACCATTGAGTGGAAACCCAAGAACAGGCTGTTGAGGCAGAGCAAGGGCTCAGGTTCAGTGCCTCACAGTCCCGACCTCCCCCCCACCCCCCGGGCTAGCTAGAGAGTACTCAATGACGGGATTAGTATGGGGCCTGCGCTGGAGGCACAATGTACAGAGGTCGTCGAGACCTGCTCAACATGGCACGTTGCCAGAAGCAGGAGGCACCGCATATAGCCTAAGACAGTGGTTCTCTCAGCCGGGCCAAAAGTCAACTCTGGCCATTTTAATAAAAGGAGGGGGAATTGTTGGAGACCTGAAACCTGCCTGAGAATGCTCTGGCCTTTTTCAAACACCTGATTAAGCCATGACAAATAGCCGTTCTTGGAAATTCCAAGGTGTACATTTAGATTACTTCCTAAAACAGGCTGGGCCGGTCAATTACCGAAACCGGTGGACCAAAAAGACCCTGCCCTGACTTCACCGTAAAGAAATTTCCGTCCGCCCCTCCCTTCCATACAGTACTTCCCCTTCTTTCCTTATAAAAACCTAAGTTTCTTTGCCAATAAATGAGACCTTGACGCGACTCAGACTGACTCTGTCTTTCTTTATGCGCTTGGTCTCGATCCTCTCTCGCCCCCCTTGGTTCTTTTAGGAGGTGCCCTCTCGGATCCCCCACCAAATTACCTGGCCTGCTGGACAGGTCAATCATGCTCGTTATACTTAGAACTTTGTATGTAGATCTTTTCCCAGGCCAGGACTATGCAGGAGGCTTTGCCCTCAAGACTCAGGCAGTGGGGTGCAGTTAGAAGCCCCCAGTCAGCCACATGACCACAAAGGTGGACAGTTGCTGCTAAGCTGTGAGGTTCAGTGGATAGCGGGTATCTCATGCATTTATGACTTCCGATGCTTTCAACTTATAGTGTGTTTATTGTAACAGTAAATCCATTTGTGAGCTAACCGAATATCCCCGTTCCCAAACTGCCTTCTCTGTATCTGAAAATAACTCACTCATGTTTTCTCTTCCTACTCCTCTTCTGCTTCCTCTCTTTTCTACTTCTTCCTCTTCTTCTAATATTCCTCTTCCTTTCCTCCTCTTCTCCCTCCTTTCCATCTCTTCTTCCTCCTCCTCCTCCCTTTCTCCTCTTCCTCCTCCTCCCGCTGCTGCTTCTCCTCCTCCTCTTCCTCCGTCTTTTCCTTTCCTTCCTCCTCTTCCTCCTCCTCCTCCTTCTACTTCTCTTGCAGTGTAGGAGATTGAATTCAGGGTCTCATGTTTGCTGGGTAAGACCTCTATCACTTGAGCCACACCCCCAATTCCTTTTGCTTTTAGTTTCTTTTATTAGATAAGGTCTCTTCTTTTGCCCAGGCTGACTGTAGATCCTAATCCTCCAACCTTCACCTGCCAAGTAGCTTGGATTACAGGCATGTGTCATGATACATGGTGAATTAGTGGGTTTTCTCATCCAGATCTTACCAATGAAGGCAGAAAGCATGTGTCTTCTTTTCCATAGTGGCCACGGCATGCAGCTGGTACCAGCAGTAACAAGAACTTAACAAATATTCATTAGACCATGACGAGACAAAAAACAGATTCAAAACACAAAAGATAAGGCTGTGATGAGCACTGGCCCAGTGATGGTGGCCAGCTTACCCAGGATGAGGCTCTGAGGTCAAACCCAAGGCCTGTCCACACTGCTCTCACTCTGCTCCAAGGATTCTGTCATGTTTAGCTGATTGACCTTCCTCCTGGAACTAAAGCATACCATCCACATCCTCAACTGGAACCAACAAGAGCTGGAAATTAAGCTTAACTCTACACTCATTCAAGTTTCAAAGCCAAATTCTAGAAAGCTCTGATCTTTTTATTTTTTAAGTAGGTAGCCTGGATCTAGGCTTCTTTTCTACCTGAATATTTTAGAAGAGTTCAATAGATCAGTTCAACATTCATTTATCTTGGACTGTCATTTTTATCTATCTTTTATACAGGTTTATACAATTCAAAGGAATTATAATGCTCATATTATTTCCTCATTGGTTAATAAATCATTAAGAAGTTAGTTTGACGGGACTTTTTAAGATGGGGGGATCAACCTTTATTGAAGTTGTTAAAAGCAGATTTTCCTCTTAAACACTGAGGTAAGTTTTTATTCAGTTTTGTTTTGTTTTGTTTTGTTTTTACAGAGTGAAACCTAAATATACAAACACACCATTGCCTCCTAATTTCTATTGTTTGAAGTCTTTGATTAAATACAATTCCCTGTATAGCTTATCTGAGTTCCCACGGGTAGTACCTAAGATTGCATTGACCATTCAAAGCCATTCAGCAAGTAAGATATGAAAAGCCTGGGACACTTTGCAGCAAATAGTGAAAGAGCATTCAAAGTTTTGGTCCTCCACAGCCACAAAGAGATGTAGGGTATACTTACAGAATGGCTGAGTCTACTCCCTGCAGGCTATACCCATCATGGTGGCCTTTCCTCCCACCTTGATAAAGATCTTTCACCTCACAAGTGGCTCCAGAACTCAGGTAATGAATCTTTGAAACGAAGTTGTTTGGAGACAATAACTATTATCTTCTAGGAGTCAACAAACTAGCTGTCAGCCAGCCTTACATTTGGATACTCGTGAAAAGACATAATATGACAGTTCACCAGTTTGTGTGATAAGAGGAAACTAACTTACAGCAAACAGTCCATGCCAGTTAAGAAGTCACTGGCACTATCAGACAGAGGGAGCAGAAGAGCCTAAATCATTGTCAATGATCAGTTTCCACTGTGCACTTTCTCACCCTCATTTTGCTCATGAGCTATAAACAGGGAAACTTCTGCAAGTGAACCAGTCAGCAACCATCCCAAAGCCTCAGAATGGAGGAGAAGAGAACTGATCTAATACATTCCAACAATAAATTCCTACGTGTGTTACTCCAAACCCATGCCAAATCGATCCATTTCATGAGGGCATAATCTGTAAAAGATTTCCACGGTTGAATGTTTCAACTCAGTACTTTTGCTGCTCTGACACTGAGACTTGTCCCGTTGTAACATAAGATGGCCATGTACAGAGAACAAGGTCTGGAGCTCAGGCCGCCTGGCCCTCCTCTGTTCACTACTCAGGGTTGAATCTTCTGTACCTTATTCTCTGAATCAGGAAATCAGGAGCGGAACCTCTCTTCTGAAGTTGTGTTTAATCACATATGTGCACACATGAACACATGCCAACACACACACACACACACACACACACACACACACACACACACTGCTCTAAAGAGTATGTACAGTTTGCCTACTTAAGAAATAATTGATAAACACTCTTGAATCCCCCAAAAGGAGTATAGTGAAGTATCCCCCAAATGAAAGGTACAAGGAAAGAAGTTTCTAGAAGCAAAAGAAGAGCCTATTGATTAAAAAATTTATGATCAAACTAAAGGGAAGGAACCAAGGACAGCCAGAAAGGAAACCCACAGTTCATAGAAAATGAAGAGTGTAAGCCACAGAATCAGAGAAGAGAATGTAGCAAAGGGCAGGGGGGTTGGCTGAGTGGTTGAAACTTCTAGAATGAAAGGTTCTGGATAAGAATGGAGCCTGGCATGGACTCAAGCTCCAGGCATACCCCAGGCATTGGTGGAGGCATAGGATTCCCTAGAGAAGACAATCTGGTTGGACATAACCCGTTGTTCTCTGAGAGAGAGAGAAGCTCCAATATGAGCAGCAGTGCTCACCACAGTGACCCAGGGCCCAGTGGCAGGATGCCTGCCCCATGCCCTGACAATTCCCACCTAGGAGTGTGTCTGCCCTGCCTCGGGGCCAGTTCAGGCCTGCCATTGTACACAACAGCCCTTGTTTCCTCCTCTAACAAGCAGCTCAATATCCAACCTCCATGGGAACCTAGTCCTAGAGGCACACCTAGTCCTAGAGGCACAGGCACAATGGAGGGGAAGGCTGCCCAGGCAAGCATTTGGAAAGGAGCTGAGATCACAGCAGGCAAATCAGCCATGAGGGTGTGTCTGCAAGGAATCCTTAGCTGGGTTTTGGAAAGAGGCCAGTGCAGGTGGGCGGGGCACTTCCATAACCAATTTGAACATCTAATAAAGCTGCCTGTGGTGGATAGATGGCTTCTGATTTGACATCTGCAGCAGAATAAGGGGCTGCAAATTCAATGAATAGTCTCTGGTCAGAGAAACAAGGTCAAAAGCTTAAGTTTCTGTACTTCCAGTGGTTCCTTGTATCTCCAGTAAGTATACTAAATTAAAAGACATCCTAGAGTTTTCTCTCCTTCCCTTACCTCCTAAAGGCATTTGTGGTCCCTATGGAGTTTGCAACCTCCTGTAAGGCAGTCAACACTTCTCAAACTCCTTGCTTCAGCTGCAACATTTAGGCATCATGTCTATAATCCTAGGTACTCAGGGAACTCAGAACTGGAGGATCACCAATTGAGGAGGGAAGGGGAGAAGAGGGGAGAAGAGGGGAGGGAAGAAGAGGGGAGGGGGAGAATAAAGGAGAGGAGAGGAGGGGAGAAGAGGAGAGGAGAGGAAGGGAGGGAGAGGAGAGAAGGGGAGAGGAGAGGAGAGAGGAGAGGAAAAGAGAGGGGAGGGGGGAGGAAGGAAGGAAGGAAACCCTCATCTCTCTTCCTCGTTCTTCACAGGCTGAGTGGACATCTTTCTGTGGCCAGTGGGCCAGAGCACAAAGCCTCAGCAGTCCAAAGACTGGAGCACCTCTGGAGTTTTCAGCTCACTTTCCCAGAGCCTGCTGACCCCCACCCGCCCTGCTCCCGTCAGGTTCTGGGATGTCTTTTCTATTGCCAAGCCTTGTGAGATGTCCTGGATGGGTTACAGTAATGTCCATCTCCACATGAGCGATTTAGAAGACAAATGGAATCAGCAACTTAAGGCTTGGTTGGGGCTGCAGGTGAAAGGAAATATAAAGCATAATCATATCTGCAGAGAAAATAATTCCTATGCATAGGAGGTTTAGACAAGAAGCTTGTTAGCCACAAGGAAAAGTGAACTTGGCAGCCCCAGAAGAGAGCCCCTGGCCTTCACCTTACAAAGGACTGCATACCTAGCAAAGACAAGGCAGGTAGGGGTCATACTTGACCCCTACATGCTGGCGTTGTCCCTATATTACTTAGGTGAGTGCAAATTCAACATTGTGCCTCAGACCATGGCAACGAGGATTAAAATGAGCCATGAAGTGTCTGGCTCAAAATAAATCAAAGTACAGGACACAGAAAGTGCTGGAAAGATGTTTCTTGCCCTTCCTCCTCCTCCTCTTCCTTTTAATCATAAGTAGAATTGTGCTGCATATAATGAGACTTTGGTCAATGATGACCACGTGTGCAACACTGGCCCAGGAAGGAAATGCCATCCAATGGCAGCGCAGCATCTCAGTGTGAGTAAGTACCCGGATGGCCGCACACCAGAGGGCCTGGCACACAACACATCTCTCCACATCTGTGTGCACCACTGCATGGTACTTGGTGGTGCAGCTAAGTCACTGAAATTTAGAACTTGAAGGATTGTTTTTTGTCTGTCATGGGTCTTGAACTCTGGGCCTGGGCACTGTCCCTCAGCTCTTCAGCTCAAGGTGAGCACTTTACCACTTGAGCCACAGTACCACTTCTAGTTTTCTGGTGGTTTATTGGAGATACGAGTCTCATGGACTTTCCTCCCAGGCTGACTTTAAACTGCAATCCTCAGATTTCAACCTCCTGAGAAGCTAGGATGACAGGCATGAGCTACTGGCACCTAGCTTGGAAGGAATTTTTTTAAGTCAACTGTACTAAAATACTCACAAGGAAACTAAAACCAGTATTTATTTCATTTAGTCATTCATTTATTCATATATCCCAAAAGTATTGCCACACCCATAGCTCACACCTGTAATCCTAACTATTCAAGACGCTGAGATCTGAGGATCATGGTTTGAAGGCAGCCCAGGCAGGAAAGCCCAAACATGACTCAACTGGTAGAGCACCAGCCTTGAGTACAAAAAACAAACAAACAAACAAAAAACCAAGTGACAGAGTTCCCATGCTGAGTTCAAGCCCCAATACTGGCAAACAATGAATACTAAATTTGTGAACAAATAATAATTTCAGCTCTCTGTGCCTCAATAACTTCGAAAGTAAATTAGGAAAGTTGTCTGAGGTTCCCTCAAAGATTTGTTACACAATGGTAGTTCTCTGCTTGCCTCTGAACTACTTATCCAATTCCTGATCCTTCAAAACACACATTGTACTCACTGAAGTTCCCCAAGAAAGAACAAATTAATGCCTATTCATCATCCATCCAAGAGAGCCAAGCCAGATTTCTGTTGCTATCACTCAGACTGTAAGAAAATACAATACTCCCTCTAGCCCCAGAAGCCAACAGCGAGACTTCCTGTGCACGGAACCATTTCAACTAATTACAAGCCTCTTGGCTCAGGTGAGCCATGGCAAGATGCCTGCAAACCAGTTGATTAGCATGAAGGAGTTGAGGAGGACACATGCCTTGTAGTGTTCAATAGGACCGATGATTGTAACCCCAGGGGATTGGCTCTGGACCCCCACCTCTTCAATGACGCCCACCCTCATAGGCAATGATACCTCATTTGTATGCAACGCTACAATTTAAATCAGCTCTGGTCAGTTATAATGCCTGGTATGGTATAATGCTGTATAATTAGTCTTTTATCATGTTTTTAATTTTTAATGCTTCAAATTAATCTTAATGCACCCTTCCCCCCCCCCCCCCCGCTAATGCAGGCTGGAAGGGAACAAGAGCAGCGTCCCTCATTTATGAAACGGTCATCATGACGTAATCACCATCCCATTCAAGAACATTGTCACATGGGGCATCTACATAATTGAGTCCCATACCAACTCTTTTACGTGGCCTTTGTTCTTTCCACTTTTATGGTTAGAAAAAGTGAAACCCAAAGGCTTGGAGTGACATCCCCAAATCAGAACACTACAGGCGTGGCCACAAGTCCAAGGTAACTGCCTCCTCCCAGATGCATGGAGGAGTCCCTCTAAGTGAACATCTTGAGCAAAGCCAACCCTTACCATGCGGCTGTGCTTCTCTGTCCAGGGCTGTGGATGGCTTTTACGTTTGTAAATGGTTCAAGGAAATTAAAAGGTAATCTCAGGACAAATGAATAGTAGTTACTTCAGCCTCTGGAAATGAAGTCTAACTAGGACCCAGTCACACTCCTCTATTGATGGAATTAGCTAAGGAAACTTGTCCATTATGAGGATGGTATCCAGCCATTGCAAAAACAATCTATGGAACCTAAAATACGTACTGTCTCTCTCTTAGAGAAAAATAATCATAATAAAGATGATTGATCCCTAAGTGATTAATTATGCAGGTCTTTTAAGAGCAAGGTATTTCATTGGAGAGGGCCAGGGAAAAAGAAGGAAGGCAGGCAGGACAAAGGTGCTTCAAAATAAGAGACATGGGTAGGAAAAAAATCCATGAGGCTCTTATCTCTAATTAACCAGCAAAAAGCTGGATGTGGACCTGTCCTGATAAATAAATGAATGAACAATTTAGAAAGAAAAACCAAATTATGCAACGAGGGTCATGGAGTAACCTCGGCTCTTGGAGCCTCCAGGCAGAGGATTTCCTCATCTACACAGGAGCCCTGCTGTCCTGAGCTCACAGAAGAGAGAAAATGGGGGCTGTGAGCAGCCTCCCTGCTCACCTCTCACACTGGCTGTGCTCACTGCCAGGGAGGCAAGACACCTTGATTTTGTTTCTGTTATTATTAGTATTGTTGTTGTTGTTGTTATCTTTAAGTAATCGACAAATGGATTTCAACCCAACATGTCAGTTTATGAGCCCAGTACATCTTAATGTCACCTCTCTCACCATTCTCCTCCATCCCAATCCCACCCATCCCCTCAATTTTCCTGAGTATTCTGGAGTATTATGGCTACATTCTCTAACCCTTCCTCTCTTCATTCATCTGCCCCTCCCCTTGACCTCATTCCTGCCCCTGTTAAACTTCAAGTGCCAGATCTGTCACCTGCACAAGGACAGCCATCTCAGGTCCCCACCTGGCTCCATTGGCTCTTTTTCTCTTCTCACATCTCATCGGGTTGAGCTCAGATGAAAATATCCTGCCAGCCACCTCAGTCAACCCTCACCTTTGACTCCTCAACTAGTACTGTGCTATGCTGGGGACATACAGGTGTGGCCTGGATGGGTGGCTTCTGAGGGAGAGCTTCACCAGGATGGACTCTACAGAAAGAGCCACAGGCAGACAGGCTGCAGCTTGCTGGGGTGGGTCCTGTCATCCATCTCGCTGAGAAGCCAAATAAACACAGTATATATTTCTCTCTCTCTTCTCTCTCCCTCTCCCTCGCTCTCTCTGCCAGTAGGGGAGGAGCCAGTCAATGACACACACCATCAGCATCTATGTACAATTCTGGATTAAGTGAAAAATTGAGGCTTTCCTAAAACAACAAAGAAAAGCTTTGCTTGCTGGAATCCATGGAGGAGGGGGGGGGTGGCTGCCAAAAACTAAAAAAAAAAAAAAATCACAGCAGCAATCCAGGCAGAAAGAAATGGAGCTGCTGGGTGCCAAAATCCCAGCTTCCTGTGGAGAGCTGTGGGGGGCAGCCCAACCCCTCAACTCACCCTCTGCCCTGGGTCCCTAGTTAGACAAAGAGCGCTGTGTGTATCTTACAGGAAAAAGAAGAAAAAGATCCTTGCCATTTGTGCAGTAGGTGAAATGTGGAAAATTTGACCTCAGGAAATGAATAGCCCCGCAAAAATGCAGCAGGATTAGTCTTTAGAGTGATGTGCCCCCCTCCCCACCCGTCCCTGTCCTCAGCCCTGCCTGGGAAAGTCCTTTATTATCAGTAGAATAATGTCTTGTGCCAAATGAAAGGTCGTTTCAGGTCATCTTGGAGATGAAAGGCCCCCCTAAACATGTTTTTGAAGGTGCTGGAATTGGCGAGTTTGCATACCTGTGCAGAGAGAGAGAGAGAAAGAGAAAGAGAGAGAGAAGGGGGGTGAGTGGAGAGAGAGGGGTGGGACCAGCATTCTAACAAGAACTTACCAATGCCAGAAAGATGCAAGAAATGTTTCAAAAAGCCAAATGTTGTTTATCATTGTGTGATCCCTAGAGGGGTAAGTAGAATTTCTAATTGTTCTCGTCCATCCACAATTTCGGGGGGGGGAGAGGGGTGGAGGGAGGGAGGGAGCAGAGAGGGAGGAAAGAGGGAGGAGAAGAGAAGGAGGAAAGAGAGAGGAGAGAGGGAGGAGAGAGGGAGGAAAGAGGGAGGAGAGGGGAGAGAGGGAGGAGAGAGGGAGGAGCTCCTATTGACATTGCAAAAGCTCATGTTCTGGAAACAAATGCTATGTATTTGAGGGGGACTGTTGGGTTCTGACTGGGCTCTGCCCAGGTGTAGGAGAAGGGGGTAGGACAGAGCCTAGAATGGATGAGATATGGGGGTGAAAGCTTGAGAACCATCCTGGTATGGAGGTGCTGTTTACATGTCTCTACAGCCAGCACAGATTTCTTTGTTTGGAGATTAGGGAAGAAAGAAGAGGAAAACAAAAAGAAAAAAGAAAAAAGAAAAAGCTTGCATGCATTTGTTTTCTTTTGCTGTCTACTGGTAAGGGATGGCCTTGGTTGTTGTTTTTGTTGTTGTGTTTTGATTTTTAAATCTACCAAAGAAGATGCATTTTCCTCCTTCGGGTTTTTAATTCAATGCCATTTCAATAAATACAGTTGGCAGTCTCTGAATTCTTGCCAAGTACAATTTTACCCCCTTTCTTTTTGTTCCCAATGCTACTTTTCAATGTCCTGATTTTCCTCACCATTTTCCCTCTAAGAAACAAAGACTCTCCCACCTCCAATACCACAGATGCCAACAGTATTCCACCAAGGAGTGGGAGGTTTGGGTCATAAATCGTTTAGTGCCAGATTCCAGAAGTCTCTACATGAACATCCCTCCATCAATTCTGTACCCCATGGTAGCCTCTGCGTCTCCTCCTCCCCCTAATAGACAAGTTTCACCTTCCACCCCTACTCTTACCACACCCACCAACAATCCAGACAGGAAAGACCCATCACAGAGATAGATCTCTTATTCAACCTGTCCTGGAGAACAACTGGACAATGGACATATGCAGGACACAGCCATCCTGCAATGCCTCCACACATCCCTCAACACACTTGTCTCACTCCATCATAAAAGTAAATGTGACCCTGTGGGTCAGCCCCTGTATGGTGCTGACTTACCCCAACTTTCCTTGGCCCTGTTCATGGAAAGATGTCACAGGACAGTTCTAGGCAGCTACAAGGGCATCCCAAGGGCATAGCCTCTAAACCTGGCTCTAAATGAAGACTTCATGAGCAACATTAGTTTTGATGTTTCAACAACATCAAAAGAGAAACATGGGAAGGTGACAGAGCATGTTCTCAGGCTAGCTATTGACAATATTCGAGTCTATTTCTGATTATAGTCACCAAATCTACCATTTTTTTATTGATTTGACCATTTTAGTAAATGATATGTGTTAAGTCTACAAATATGGAGCACCAGGCCAACGGCCATGCATAGGGGCTTTGTCTGCATTGGTGCACTAGGGTGGCATCGTTCCTCAATCAGTGTAAGTTACATCCACATCTCCAGATTTGTTTCCATGAACTATACTAGAAAAATGCATCTTAACCAAAGACAGATATATGCTATCATAGATACAAGATCATATATAGTGTGTGATACAGACTATATATCATTGTATGATTCAATTCATACAGAGCTAAAGGCATAAAAATAACTTAAATGGATATTGTTCAAAATGGTGGTCATTCTGGAAGGTAGCACCTTGGAAAGACCTTAACTTATAAGACACTTTTTGGAGTGCTGAAAGCATTCCATTTCCTGATGGGAGTGGTATGTATAGGGGGACTCATGTGTATAATATTTTGCCATTGGATTTTATACTTTCCAGTATGTGAGTCATTCCTCACCAAAAAGAAAAAAAAATCTACCAAGTAAGTTCAGTGATCATTGGTGACTTATTTAAAATCCATTATTTTTGCCAACTTCAAAAAAAATCTGTAGGGAACAGAAAATGGATTCTTTGCCCTGTTCATTATGAGAACAAAATCAAATGTGAATAATTTAGTGACAGGTTGAGGTTTGACATCTCAGAGCATTTGGGGCCTAAATTTTTCAGAAGCTCTCTGTTTCACAGTTCCCCTTGGCACTCCAGGGCTTCACACCATCAGAATTCAGATATCTGCACTTGGCAATTTTATATGTGGATGTCTACACATCACGTTCTAACAGCACATCAAAACTCGTTATGTTGGAAGCATGTTCGTTATCTCAAAATAGCCACCTTCTTAACCACCCGCCTCCACCGAATTCCTTCACCTTGTTCTATTTTTGTGTCAGAGAATTTCTCCTCTTCTCATTACCCGCTTGGAAATTTGTCTTTGAGTAACTCAGCTGTGCTTTCATACTGACTTTCCACATCTCTCACATCCTTCTCTTGGCCACCCCTCCTATGAGCGTATTAGCAATGAACACATAATTAGTGTTCTGGTTCCTGTCTCTGCCTCCACAGCACCACCGAGGAAATCTTCCCTCTGTGCTCCTGATAGTCCTCTGCTGCTGCAGCACAAAACCCGTCCTCCATGTGATGTTCAAGGCTTCCTCTAGCCTCCTCTCCCCACACCTCCACCACAACCCTACTGTCAATTCCTGTGCTGGTGAGGTGCATACTCCTCCCCCACCACCTGCTTGTGCCTTGAATCCTTCCTGTTGGGTCTTCGTCCGTCCCACAAAAGACGGACGGGGTCCGAGGAAAGGTATGTGCGGCGCTAGCCCATTCCCTAGTCTCCCTCAGCTCAGGAGACAATCAGACACAGCAGGGAGCCAAATCCAGCAGGTAGAAAAACTCGTTTATTAACAGAGAGCAGCCCCTATTTAAAGACAAAGAGGGTGGGTGGTATGGTAAGGGAGGAAGAGGAACCAATCACTGTCAAGGTCACACCCTATCATTCACCTGAGCCTTCACGGGCTGGTTAGGTACTGATCAGAAGATCAATTGGGGTCTGCCCACTCTACTCTCTCCCAGAGCCATCTTGGCTGGCCATGTGCTCTTCAGTAAATTAGGCTCTGCCCACTCTCCCCCTCCCAACGCCATCTTTGCTGCCCATGTGCTCCACACTTCCTTTCTATGACATCCAAATATTGCGTACCCCCTAACGACAAAACATTCACCGTCCCCCTGAGATGATTTCTGGGAAATGGCTTTCCCCATTGAAATGCCTGTGTGGTTCTATGAGTGGTCAGGCAGGTAATTCTCACCTATGCCAATGTCTCCCAGTGTTCGCTGCCCCTTTTATATTGTGGTTTTGTTATCAGTGTTGGCACACATCAGTTTATAAATACAATGCATCTTGATCATGCCAAACCTTCATCATTCTCTCCCAACCCTCCCAAAACCAGCCCTGTTCTCAATTCTTGGTTTCACAGAATACGTGTTAAGTATTATGGTTGCCTTCCTCTCTCCATTCATCCACCCTCCCTCCCCTTGACGTTCTCATACTTTTAAAGTGCCAGTTTCCTGGTATTCATTTCGTTGGACTATGAGTTTGTTTTCCAGAGGAATTTTACCATCCGAATTCTCCCCTGCAAATACCATACTTCAGTTAATACATCTGTGTACACTTGCATACAAACTGTGTCTGTTTACTTGTACACTTATGAATTAGTTTCTCATTTCCATGTGTGAAAGGCCTTGTCTTCAAAAAGTAAAATAAAAAAATTCCAAGTTGATGAACTCCAAAGCCAAGTGTTATTTTTCTCTATAACTCAAGTGTCTCAATGAAGATCTGCTCAGAAGTAGAATTCACAAATTACTAAGTTTTAAACATCAGCAGGGAATCTATGTTATGTTTGCATTGCATTTAAATTGTCCTTACTAGGATGTATACCAACAAAACAATGATGACCCTTTATGTTTGCACAGGCTTATGCCCCACTTATACTATCTCCTGATTCCCCTACCTTTCAAGTGAAGACAGGAGCTTTTATTGGGGCCATTTCTTAACAGAGCAAAGCCATATTCTGGAGACAGACAGTCCAATTCCCTTTGGAACAAAGTGGTGAGTGCAGAAACAAAGTTTTCCAACTCTGGCAGACCTGAAGTCAATGCCAGTTCATGTGATTACCTACCTCTGAATTACTTCTTGTGTAAGAAGATGGGGCTGCAGAGGTGCCCACCTCCTATGTGTTGTGAAGATGATTTGAGGAAATGCCAGGCATCAGGTGCTGTGCAGAGGAAAATGTCATCAGTGGCACAACTCCCATGCTGTATCCAGAACCTCCCCCTACACAGCCTCCCCCCAAGCCCCCACCTAGCCCCCACTGCTCCCACCGGGCCCCTTCCTACACCACTACCCACCACCACGCCCCCCCATCCCCACCGCGTGGGACTCCCCACTCCCTGCTGGCCAGTCACCCCCTGACCTGGGCTGCCCTCCAGCTGGGCTAGACACCCCTCCACCACTAATGGGATCCTGGCTGCACAAGGCCTCTGCCGGCTCTGCAGGCCCGGGCGACAGCGCCCTCCAGCATCCGCTTGCGGAGCAGCACCTGCCGCCCTGTCCAGGAGGGGCAGGCCCGGAGCCTGGCCAGGCAGCTTCTCCTGTCAGCGGCCCCTCCAGGCAGTGTCCCCACCTGACCAGGCACAGGGCCTTGCCCGGCCTCCCTGCCGGTGCCAAGCGCCCTCCTCGCAGGATGCTCTGAGATGAGGGTGAAGTTGGCCCAGTCTGCCTCTAACTGAGAGCCTCCGGGACCACGAGGACCGCCAGGACCGTGGAGTGGTGGGCGTTAGGTGCAGTCAGGGTGGGGGCCAAGGCTGGGCTGGGCCCTCCCACCCTTGGCCCTGCTGACCCAGCGACCCCACGACCCCGGCCCTGCAAAGGGCAGCGGGTGACCCACAAGCTTCGTGCTCTGCTCCCTGGAGAGCCACGGAAGGGCGGCCGGGAGCACAAGGCAACGTTCACACCCAGCACTCACACCACAAACACTATCACACACCACACATGGTCACGATCACACCACAAACCAGACACACCACACATGCTTTCACACACATTCAATCACACCACACACACTACATGCTCACACTCATTCAATCACACCACACACACGCTCACACTCACACACCATACACCACACTCACACCACATACTCTCACACTCACACTCAATCACACCACACATAAGACATACGCTCACACTCAATCACACCACACACACGCTCACACTAACACCACACTCCCACCATACACACCACACACGCTCACACTCAATCACCACCAACTACACTCACACCATACACGTTCATACTCATAATCACACTACACACACCACACACGCTCAATCACACCACCCCCACATCACACACACCACTCACAACACACATGGTCATACTCATACCACACACCACACACCATACATGCTCACTCACACACCATACACGCTCACTCAATCATACCACCCACACCACACCTACACCACACTCATACATTACACACACTCACACTCAGTCATACCACACTCACACCACAGACACACTCAGTCATACCACACACACACCACTCACGCTCACACTCACCACACACCAAACACACCACACCCACTACACTCTCACTCACACTCAATCACACACACCACACATGCTCACACTCAATCACACCAACCATACACCACATGCACCACTCACACCACACATGATCACACTCATACCACACCACACACCACACACACACACCACACACGCTCACACTCACACACCATACACCACACTCACACCACACACTCTCACACTCACATTCAATCACACCACACACACCACATATGCTCACACTCAATCACACCACACACACGCTCACACTAACACCACACTCACACCATACACACCACACATAATCACACCACCCACACCACACACCACCCACACTCACACTCACACACACACCACACACTCACACAACCCCCCGGTCTGTCACCTGGAATTGTAAGATGTTAATGGAACAAAAGCACAGAACGCAAAGGCTGACATGGCAAACACAGGCTCAGTCACCTATAGACCTGATACCAGTTGGATCTATAGGTGACTTTGAAGCTCTCGAATGCAACCGTCGTAGACAGATGATCTCATAGAATAAAATGTTGTTTCAAGGTACAATTTTATCTATTTAGACAGATGCTTTCACATCCATGTCAAGACACTCATGATGGGAAATGTGTCCATTAAACATCTAATAACTTTTCCCACACATGTAACAGTGCTGGGTACATAAAACATGGACTTTCTTTATTCACAGAGTGAATATAATAGTTTGTGGCAATTACAGATAAAAAGTACAAAAGAATTAATATAATACATTTTAACAATGAAAAGATAACATAGCATGTAAAAAGTTCTCAAAGGTGAGAAAAAGCAGATTTGTCAAAATGGGAAAAAAAAGGGTAAATTTAAGGATTAAAGAATGTTCAGCTGGGTGCCAGTGGTTCACGCCAGTAATCCTAGCTAGTCAGAAGGTTGAGATCTGAGGATTGCAGTTCAAAGCCATCTTGGACAGGAAAGGCTGTGAGATTCTTATCTCCAATAAACCACTCAGAAAACCAGAAGTGGCCCTGTGGTTCAAGTGGTAGAGCACTAGCCTTGATATGAAGAACTAAGGGTCAGAGTTCAAACCCTACGACTAAAAAAAAAGAATGTTCAATTTGTTGCTACGTCCATTTTTAGGTTTATTCATGTTCTTCCCTATTTTTAGTATCTCAAGTCTTAATAAGTGGACTTTTATTGATGAGTGAGAAGCTAAACTTCATAAAGACCACCTCTCATAATTCTTTGGCCCTATTAGAAAAACCGGCATGATGATTATACATAGTAAGAATTCTGGGACTTCCATGTGACATGTGACAGTATTTACATAGTTTGAGTGTAAGTAGCAAAATAGAGAAAAACATGTTTAAAATAGCATCAATACCAGGACAGGAAAAAAAATGAAGAGAAACACAGTAATTCCTATTGCATGAAAAAAAAATACACAAATTGGGCAAAAAAAAGTGTCAGGGGCTGGGAAGGTGGCTCAGTGGTAGAGCACTTGTCTTGCATGCCTGAGGCCCTGGGTTTGATTCCTCAGCACCACATAAGCAAAAAGAAAATATCCGGTGTTGTGGCTCAAGTGATAGATCGCTAGCCTTGAGCTGAAGAGCTGAAGGACAGTGCTCAGGCCCAGAGTTCAGGCCCCATGACCAGACCCAACAAAAGAAAAATTAAAGAGAAAAAGAAAATTTGATACACACTATAAAAATCCTGAACTGAAGCTGGGCGCCAGTGGCTCACATCTGTAATCCTAGCTACTCAGGAGGCTGAGATCTGAGGATAACGGTTCAAAGACAGCCCGGGCAGGAAAGTCCATGAGACTCTTATCCCCAATAAAACCACTAGAAAACTGGAAATGGTGCTGTGGCTCAAGCAGTAGAGTGCACTCACCTTGAGCTGAAGAGCTCAGGGACAGCAACCAAGCCCAGAGTTCAAGCCCCACGACCGACCCTTCCAAAAAATATCCTGAACTGAACATAGCATATATGTATATATGTGAAATAACATGGCAAAATTCCTTTGTGTAATACACACTTAAAAAATGAATGATAGGAAAGTAATATAGGCTCTTCTGGGTGATCAGGTACTAGCAGGAGGGAAGAAGGCCAAGGAGAGGGCAAATTAAGTACTTTACACACATATGAAAATAGAACAAAACTTATTTTCAATTATTTGTATGCATGTATGGAAATGTCTGAGAGTTAATATAATAGAAGCCAGGCACGGGTGGCTCACGCCTGTCATCCCAGCTACTCAAGACGCTGAGATCTGAGGATCGAGGTTCAAAGCCAGTCTGGGCAAGGAAAGTCCCTGAGACTCTATCAACAATTAACTACCAGAAAACTGGAAGTGGTGCTGTGGCTCAAGTGGTAGAGCTCTAGTGTTAAGCTAAAGAGCTCAGGGATGGTTCACAGGCCCAGAGTTCAAGTCCCACAACTGACAAAAGAAAGAAAGAAAGAAAGAAAAAAGACAGTACATTTGGCTTTAAATCTAATATATTAAACTTTATTCTTAGGAGTAAATAACCAAGCATTTCTCAGTTTTCTGAGGTCTCTTTATCAGTGTAATTATTTCAGTAGTTTATCTAGACATAAGTCAAGGTTTATCCCATAAATAAGAACACAATTTAATCCAAAATTACTGACTCTTAAATGCCATCTTATTTTCTTATAGCTATGATGGTATTTTTTCCTCCAAGACTGAATAAATAATACTAAACTAAGTGGGTATCCAATGACTCACCTGTGCACTTGAAAATTTCACTTTTGGATTGTTATCTATCTCCCATAAGCCTTCATTGAAACCTTTTTGTTTATTTGGTTTGCCATACTTTTCCTTATTTTCTGAGTAAGGAAATATAACCTTTGGTCCTAAAAAAGCACTAAAACAGATGAAGATAATAAGTGCAATGCAACCTCAAATAAATATATACATATTACATTACTAAAATAACACTATTATGTGATGCATTTTATAAAATAAAATTAAAGGGAAGACAAGGATATAAAGCATGAATTCATTTCAATGAACACAATCTCACCAAGACATGAGAAGGCTCTAAGTACTAGCAGAACAAATGTTGGAAAAGTTTTTTGGGAGGAGTACATGTGCAGATATTAGGGGTTGAACTCAGAGCTTCCCACTATTGCTTAGCTTTTTCACTCAAGGCTATAGTCACTCTACTACAGCCATAGTTCCACTTCCAGCTTGGAACACAAGAGAGCCACACAGACTTTTCTTCCCAGGCTGGCTTAGAATTTTGATCCTTATATCTCAGGCTGAATAGCTAGGAGTATAGGTGTGAAACACCAGTTACCTGGCTTCTAAAAGATTTTTAGGTTCCGTTTCTTTGCAGAACAATAAATGTTTTCTGTTTAGGGGTAGGGATAAGGTAAACTATATTTTATTCCAAATACTACTTTTTTTTTTCATTTACAGTACTAAGGATTGAATCCAGGGTCTCACCGAAACAAGTCAAGCACTAAACCACAGAACTACATGTCAATCTGATATACTTTATTAATTCAGCAATGAGTTCTTAGATTCATAACACCATCTCATGTACATAAACTTTTCTTTTAGTACTGATCCTAGGCCTTGAACTCAGAGCCTGGGTGCTGTCCCTGAACTTTTGTGCCCAAGGCTACAGTTTTAAGCCACTTGAGACATAGCTCCACTGGTTACTGGAAATGGGATTCTCATGAACTTTTCTGCCCAGACTGGCTAAGAACCTCAATTCTCAGATCTCAGCCTCATGAGGCCATTAGAGGCAGGAATCACCAGCACCTGGTCTCATTCAGTTTAATTGAACAGGCTTTTCAGGCCCAGAGTTCAAGCCCCATGAACGACAAAAAAAAAAAAAAACAAAAAAAAACAAAAAAAAACAATTTCTCCCCCAAACTGGACAAAGCCAGGCTGGGGAGAAAAAAAATCACCAAGTCTGAATAACCAGCAAAGAGATGGTCTGGAAGCATGGTTCAAGTGGTAGAGAACCAGCCAAGCAAACGAACCAAGCTCAATGCCTCAAAGCTCAAGCTCAAACTCTAGTATTGTGAAAAAACAGAAAGTATCTAATTTAAACATCATTATATAATTCTAATTAAATGTGAACAGATTTTCATGTCTGTAATTATTTAATACATTTTGCTAAATGGATCTATCAATCTATTGTTTGAGCACTTTTTCTGTGCCAATAATGAGGGCTTGAACTCAAGGCAAGGCTTCATACACTTGCTGTCTTTTTTCTGCTCATAGCTGGTGTTCTATCACTTGAGTTACACATTCCAATCTGCTTTTCTGCCGGTTAATTGGGATTCCCAAGCACTTTTCTTTGGGCTTCAAACCAAGATACTCAGATCTCAGTTCTCCTAAGTAGCCAGGAGGCTGCAATATTTTAAGAGTCTGGGACCAGTGGCTCATGCCTGTAATCTAGCTACTCAGGAGGCTCAGTCTGAGGATGTTGGTTTGAAGCCAGCCAGGCCGAAAAGTCCAAGGGACTCTCCGATTAACCAGCAAAATCCTGGAAGTGCAGGTGTGGCTCAAGAAGTGGAACACACTAGGCCAGTGAAAAAGCCAAGCAAGAGTATAAGACCTTGAATTCAATATTCAGCATCAGCACACAAAAAATAAAATAAATATTGTAACAGTAAATATACTGCTCAATGTTTGATCTACACAATCAATTCCAAGTATAAGTGGGGTAAAGGATATGTTCAAGACTGATAAGTCAAAAACAAAGCTGATAAAAAAGAACTGTCCATGGGGGTACAATCCCCTGAGATTCCTGAATAGTACATAAATTAGCCTAGAGACCGCACCACTAGTTACCAAGGAACACCTTATGGTAGCTATGATTATGGTTTTCTCTTAGAAATGTTCCATTTTCAAATGGCCTACAAAAAGTGTTTTATATGCAAAATGGAAATAGGACATAATCTTAATTACATTTTGATAGCAAATACAAAAAAATTGTGAAGCCAGGAACCCATGAATCACACCTGTAATCTAGCTATTCAGGAGGCTCAAGCAGAAAGGCCATGAAACACTTATCTGCAATTAACTTTCAAAAAGGTAGAAGTGAAACTGTGGCTCAAGTAGCAGAGCACCAGCCTTGCACCTAAAACAAAAACACTAAAGGAAAATGCCTAGGCCCTGAGTTCAAGTGCTGGTACCAGCTCCACAAAGAGAGGAAACAAAAACACTAAAGGAAAATGCCTAGGCCCTGAGTTAAAGTGCTGGTACCAGCTCCACAAAGGGAGGAAAGGTAAGATGGAAAGAAGGGAGGGGAGGGAGAGAGGAAAGGGAGAGAGAAAGGACAGAATGAAGGAAGGAAAATTGTGAAAGTTCAGAGGAAAAAAACCATCAGAACACAACAGGTTTAGAAATTCTAAAATATAAAAATATTATTCTTTCTCTTTAGTGGTTACATTGTAGAACTTTCCTTTTATTATTTGCTTTTTAAAAACAATGAAAAAATTAAGCAGTAAATCCCAAATCTAACAGTAAACTTATGTGGATTGAATTTCTTTTGCAAATACATAGAAAAGCAGTTATGTCTCTGATTTTACCTTTTTACTAAACAGTATGGATGCCCATAAGAAAGTCCACACAAAGTCACCACAAAATTAAAACTTTTAAGTCAAACCAAAGGGGCCATAATCAAAATATGAAGGCCTATCAGAGACAAGGACATCAAGATCAAGTCATTTATCTTTGTTAAGTAGTATTTTCTAAACAAAACGTTTCATTTTCAACTTATCAACTCTAACTTGCCGCTTCATTTACCTATTATAAAATCACAAAATATGAAACAGAAATCTTAAAAAGGATGTTTACTAAAATTTTATAACAGGCACGAGTGATTCACACCTGTAATCCTAACATGTTGGGAGGGTAAGATCTGAGGATCATGGGTAAAAGCCCATGAGACTTTTACAATTAACTGCCAAAAATTCATAATTGGAACTACAGCTCAAATGGTAAAGTACAAGCCATGAGCAAAAAGAGAGAGAGAAAGAGAGAGAGAGAGAGAGAGAGAGAGAGAGAGAGAGAGAGAGAGAGAGAGAGAGAGAGAGAGAGAGAGAGAGAGAGAGAGAGAGAGAGAGAGAGAGAGAGAGAGAGAGAGAGAGAGAGAGAGAGAGAGAGAGAGAGAGAGAGAAAATCAGAGACATCAGAGACAGTGTCCAAGCCCTGAGTGCAAGGCCCAGGGTTGGCTCAATAAATAAATAGATGCTATGACAGTAAAAGGTAGAATGTTGGGGAAAGAAGACCAGCAGAAGGAGAAAGGATAAGCTGGGTGCTGGGGGCTCATGCCTGTAATCCTACATACTCAGGAGGCTGAGCTCTGAGGATTACAGTTCAAAGCCAGCCGGGGCCAGAAAGTCCATGATTCTCTAATCTCCAATAAATCAGCAAAAAATTGGAGTAACACTGTGGCTCCAGTGGCAGAACACTAGCCTTGAGTTGAAGAGTTGAGGGACAGAGCCCGGGCCCAGAGTTCAAGTCCCACAACTGACCCTCTCTCCAAAAAAAGTAACATAATTTCAACAATATAAATTATATGCATGTATGAAACTACAACTATGAAACCTCTGTAAATTTACAGTAATTAAAAATTATATGCGTACTATACACTACATATACTATATGGTATTTTTAAAGTTTCTAAAGCTGAACATTAATAAAATTAAGAATAAGAGATAAAAGCAGCAATGTTTGGAGAGTTTGGAGTTTGGAGAGTTCGAAGACATTCTCTCAATTAGCAAAACTAGTCAGCAAAATTCAAACTGAGCTGATCTAAACTTAGTAACACTACAATAATAGCCTTAGAAAAAATATGCAATGTTACTATTAATTTATAAATCCCAGCAAGTATTGCTCCCAAAACAAGTCTTTCAAAGCCATACAATTCTTACTAACATTTTATTCAATACATACATAACATTAGTCCAAGTAATTATTTATGAAAGCACCTTAGCTGTGGCCTAAAGTTCTAAGATAGATGATATCCCTATTTTACATATTCAGAAGGACACAAAGGTAAGTAATTTACTGAAGGTCACATAAAATAGGCAAATGCGACTGCTGTGATCTACTTGAATTAAATCTTGTGTCAAGTGTTACAAAGCAAATTCATCATCAACCCACGACTTTACTTTCCCACCTTTTGGGAGGTATTGACTTTGCAAATGTAAATGGTATACTTAAAAGAACACTGATAATAGCTGGGCACCAGAGGCTCCTGCCTATAATCCTGGTTACTAAGTAAGCTGAGAGGATGAGAGCTGAGGATCACAATTTGAAGCCCGACCAACAGGCAAGACTATAAAACTCTGACCTCCAGAAATGAAGCTATGGCTCATGTGGTAGAGTGTTAGCCTTGAATAGAACACCCAGGCCCTGAGTTCAAGCTCTGGGACTAGCACAAAAAAACCCACTGAAGATCAAAAACATTAAAGGGGTGTGCATGCAGCAGCAGCAGCAGCAGGATCTCTCAGTGGCTCCAAGGGACTGTCACACCTCATGCTGGGCTGTAATTCCTACACAGACTGGCTAAGGATACATTGCATAGGCTTGGCAGGCTTGGATCCCGCTGGTTTTTAAGACCTTTAAACAATAGCCCAGGACAATTTACCAAAATCACAACTTTTTTTACTAACCAGATATTTTTGTAAACAGACACAGAAGGCTTAGTCTTGTAACTATCTCCAACAGATGCAGTCTCAACACTTGCACACCTGTTAACACTATTTTTTGTGCTTTTTAAAAAAATTATTATTATTTTATCTATTTTGCCTCATTTTTCTTAAACTGACTCTGGAATCTTGATCTTAAAAGGGGGTTTATGGGTAAAGGTCCATCTTCTGTAACTTTTCAAGCTGACTTCAAGGGCGTTGATCCTACCTAGCCAGGAACCTATAACCTTAGCCTATTTTACAAAGAGTTTATCAGGGTTAGATGTCATTAAGAACAATATTTTAACTTTTGACAACTGCACAGACCTTTTCTCCAGCTACAGCAGTGTAGCTTGTTTAGCACTTTGGTTTGCAAAAACATCTTTTTGGATGACTTAGGAATGTGATCTCTAGTGACCCTAACAATGCCTGTTACCTTTGCAGGCCTTTAGACATATATCAATGGACTCTCAGGTTTACAAACTTTTTCCTGAGCAGATGAATTTCATGTAGCTGATGTCAACTCAAAAGTTACGGCCAATTAGAGCTTTTGGCACATAAAGGGCTTGAGATATAAACTATTCCCCACATTTTATAACATTAACTTTACTATCACAGGGGACTGGCAAGTTCCTGTCCCTTACAAGGTAGTCATTAGGCATGCTTAAAAACTGTCTTTCCATGACCTCCCGGCTCTGACCAGTTTTGAAGGGCCACACACAAATGACTCTAGGATCTGACATTTCTGCCATCCAAGCAGTGGCTTACTGCCCCTGGATGCTCCTCCATTGCTCTTGTCCCAGGTGTGTCTTCTTTACACTGTGATAAATTCCTCATTGGCATTTCCCTCAGCGGGTCACTGGACTTGAACTCAGGGCCTGAGTGCTGTCCCTCAGCTCTCCAGCTCAAGGCCAGCACTCTGCCACTTTGAGTCCCAAAGTAACTTTGCTTGCTCTGTCAGCACTATGCTGGCTGAGTAGAGGTGACAGTATCACAGGAACCTTTTTCTTCCCGGGCTGGCTTCGAACCAGTTTCAGATCAATGAGTCTTACAAACGGCCATTTTACTCCAATTAAAAGCAACAATGTGGTCAACATAGAAGTAGCTTTTAAGCATGCTCTTACCTGAAACTTACTAAAAGCCAAAGTTACATCTAACAAACTTGTAAGAATCCTCTGTGCTTTGCTCTAGGCTTGCTGGAAACTGTTAAAAAAAAAAAAAAACCTATAAGAGCAAACTAGAATAGCAATTATTTTGGTAATCCTAATTTTTCCTTTGTGCACATTGAGGCCAATGTTAAGAACAATTTTACATTTAAACTTTATATCCAAAAATCCATTCCTAATTTTTTAAAGTCTCTTATTAACCACTTTTAATATTTCATTCTTTAGTATTCATTTGCATTTAAAAAAATCTCTTAAAATCTTGAGGTCAAGTTGTCATTCATTGTCTCTTGGCTGCTTGTTTTTACACATTAAAACTTTTAAACTCAAATGACCATTTTTCCTTAATGCAAGCATGACAGTCACCATCACATACCAAGAAGCTAGACTTAAAACCTTTATAACTTTTTAAAACATCCTAATTGTAGAACATAATTGAAAGCAAGTCACATTATACAAATAAACTTTTTAACTCTCTTTTTAAGTCCAAGGGACAGTTTTAGCAATACTACAGATCATCACATCACTAATTTTAACCATCATATTTCAGTGTCTATCTACAGGGAAAAGGGACAGAACAAAGATGGGCCACTTGGCTCCTCCTATGGAATGGGCACATACCCAATCTGACTCTTTAGGGTTAGATGAACTGCATTTGTGCGAGCTTGCCCTCTTTTACCATGCGTGGACTCCTCCCAGGGCCTGTCCCACCATGCATGACCAGTTGAACTGCACTTCTGCCTGTCCACTCCTTACCTCTAAAGATAGGTCTTCTAAGTTTTCCCTTTTCTTATCTCTTGGTTCACGAATGAAATACACAGTTTTAGACAGACAGAATAGGTAACATCTTTGACAGTGTTAAACTAACCTTTACATTTAAATTTCTAATATTTATCCCCAAATTTTAGCCAAGGGAACTAAATCCCAAACTGCCAATGCATTTTTGTTAAGCCAGATAACTTGATTACAGTATAAACGGCCTTATTCATTTAAAAATATTAGTTTTAAAAATACCAGATTTTCTAATTTGCAAGTTAAAGAATCTTTAAAAAGCCATTTAAAACAATGTGAAGATTCTTTAAAAATTTGGTAATGTCCAGACCTCATAACCTTTTATATTTTAAATTTAAACTCAACAAATTGTTACAGCATGCTGACAATTCTTATCTTTAAACATGTTCACACACACACACACAAAACACTCACACAGATCTTAAAGCATGCAAAAATCAAAATCAGTTGTACATACACTATTTAAGGTTTTTAAACAAAAATTTAAGACAGTATTTCTTTTAAACTAGGTACCTTTGTTGGGCTTCATTTTCCCAGAGCTTGCTTGTTTAGCAAGACAATTCACTAATTAGTCATTTGAATCCCTTCTGTCAGAGGAAGGCTGGGGGTGGGAGGGATCACCTGAAACTAAACTGGCATGATTTTTACCCAATTTTAGACAAGAGCACTTTACAAATTGTTACATTGTCAGGACTAGCTGAAAAAGTCCAAACCAGTCAAACAGCCTTCAACATCCTCCCTGACAGCAGCCTCCACAAGGAGAAAATGTAGCTTGAGGCTTGAAGGGAATCAAACTAGATCAGCAACCTTCCATGCCTCACAGGGAGGGTGGGCATAGCAGGCCTGTGACCAAGCCCAGCCAGAGGCTGGAACTTTTATTCCCCTAGAGATGTTCAAATAAAAAACACAAACACAAATAAACACAAAAACCAAGTATCCACATTTAAAACTGGTACCAATTCTAAAAAAGAACTAGACAAGACAATAACCAAAGGCTGAGTTTTGGACTAATGGACCCCCAGCTCATCCCTACCAGAACTCTGTGCTGCTCCCACTCAGCAAGCTGAATCCAGAGTCTGCTGAGTGAGCCTGCCACTTTCACTCAGACCTTCCCTACTCCAGGAAACATAGAACAGAAAACACACTGAAGTAAGCAAGACAGACAAGTGGCCACAAAGACAAAATCAGGTCTCAGTGAATGGGGTGACATCTCAACTCCACTTATCAGGGGATTCAAACCTCCTCTACTCATTCCAGAGGATTTTTCTTTTAGATTCTTCTGAGATCTCCAGGGAGCACAGGACACATTTCAAAGGGGTTATACCACTCAGGTGTGATTCGCAGCACCCCATTAAATGAATATACCCCCTCTCTTTTACCCCTTTGAAATGAACCAGCAGGAGGTCGAGAGGAGTAAGTTTGCTTTGTCCTTGCCCTATCTCTATAAACAAAAGTAGCCAGACAAATACACCAACGACTAGGAGGGAAAAAGAGTGCTAGCCTTGAACTGAAGAGCTGAGGGACAGCGCCCAGGCCCAGAGTTCAGGCCCCACAACTGGACCGCCCAAAAAAAAAAAAAAAAAAGGGAAAAAGAAATAGGTTAGATACCAACACCACCGGCGTCGCCGTGGATTGGAGATGTCCAAACACTGGATTGCGGCGTCTCTGGGGGGTCGACTGGGCCTGTTAGGAGGGGGGTCAATTATCCCAAAAGGTTGAAAGATTGGGCGCTTAGGAGATTGGTGGGAGTCATCACCCCCCCAGAGGGTGGGTGAAGTCGCCGCTCGCAGTTTCCAGAATGAAGGAATAAAATTTAGACTTAATTATAAGGAGGAAGGGCACTGAGCTGCGGGCCGGTATCCGACAGTGAGTCTGAAAAAGAAATGGGATGAAGAATGGAGTCGGGGGTGTGGTCACTCCAGGCGCTCTGATGTAGGGGCCCTCGTGCGTGCGTCACAAATCACTGATGCAAAGACATCCATCTCTATTGATGCTCTAGCGAGGTCCCCCTAGTTCCACCCAAGTGACAGTCCTAGAGCCTGATCAATCATGGGCTGCACAAAGTGAACAAGTTTGTCAGATAGACTCAAGCAATAAAGAAGGTCAAAAAAGAGGCTGCATAAGCAAGCCAGAAAGCTCGGTAGACACCAGGGTGAGACCCAGAGTAGCAACAAAGACCAGTCCCAAAAGCATAAAGTACCTCCTAAGACAGTTAAAAACCAGTCATAAATCAACATACCAACACAGAGACACACAATGGATGGTCTTAAAAACTACTCAGCGAGGCTGCCACCCTCAATGAGCAGTTCTAAGCACCAACAAGACTTAATATGAACAGCGAGCATGGCAGACTGCTGGTCGACAGTCTGTTCAGAAGGGCTCTCAGAGAGGACTGGGCACTAGGTGCCAGGCCTCGGGGAGCAGCCCACCAGAGGGTTCAGGGGGACGTCTCCCACTGACTCTGCCGGCAGCCTTAAAGCATGTCCACCAAGGCTATTCGCCAGCCCCAAGACCACACCTGCAGGCTTTCATATGCAAACAGAAGGGCTCTCAGACAGAGAGGACCGGGCACTATGCGCTGGGCCTCGGGGAGCAGCCCACCAGAGTTCAGACAGTCTGTTCAGAAGGGCTCTCAGAAAGAGAAGGACCGGACACTAGGCGCCAGGCCTCGGGGAGCAGCCCACCAAAGGGTTCAGGGGTTGAGGGGATGTCTTCCACTGACCCTGCTGGCACAAATACAAAGCTTGCAAGCAACTCTCAAATTGGTTATAACCAGTATAAATCGGCAATGCCTCAAAACTTACCAGACGTTTCTAGCGACTCAATGATCAAGGTATCTGGGTGGCCTGTAAAGGGGCTTCCGGGCCAATGCACCAAATGTAAAACCCAGAGACTGGAGAGCCCGAAAAGACCACCAGCGACCAAAGATCAATGCAAGCAGCAATGAGTCGTTTATTGATGAGCTCGAGCACGGACCCCTCTGTGCACTAATGACCGAGTGCAGAGAGAGGCCCCCAAAACAGGGTTACAGCACCTATCTCTGATCCCAAGCCCTGGTAGGGGTCTGGAATGTGTTAAATTCAGCTCCAGATCCGGGAGTGTCTGGGGCTCTAGGGCGGGTAGAATAGCAGCTGCATTCTTCAAGCAGGTCTAATACAAAAATGCCAAATACAGGTCTATCTGGTTTATATATATATATATATATATATATATGTGTGTGTGTGTGTGTATATATATAATATATAAAAAATATTATATATTATATATATTATATTATATATGAATATATATAAATATACACATATTTTATACATTACATATATGATATTTATAATATATACTATATATAATATATGCTATATAATATATATTATATATACTATATAATATATAGCATATATTATATATAGTATATATAATATTATATATGATACTATATGGTATATATATAATACTATATATATTATATATATACTATATTATATATAATTAAATATAATATAACATAATATATATTATATAGTATATATAGTATAATTATAATATATGTATAATATATAAAAATATATAATATATAAAATATGTGTATATTTATATATAAATATATATTATATTTATAAAAATATAATATATAAAAATATAAAATAAATAAATAAATATATATATATATATATATATATATATATATATATATATATATATCATGCTTCTCAGCATGTCCTTTGTTCTCAACAGTGGATGGTCCTGTGGTCATAGCCCACAATATTAGCTTTTCACCTGAGCATTTGTTAAAATTCCAGAATTACTAAATCATAATCTTCATGTTAACAAGTTCCCAGATGGCTCTTATGAATATTCAAGCTTGAAAAACAAGTTGCAGAGGATATTAAAACAGATTGTAAGAACTTACAATCACTTGGATGGGAGCTCCTACACAGCAATGGGAAGGCTGAGGCAGGAGGATAGTTTTGAAGGCCAGCCTGTAATAGATAATGAGACTGTGTCTCAAAAATAAACAAATAAAATCACATATAGATAAGTTGATAAATTGTAATCAATATTAAAAGAATATATAAGAACATAAACAGAACTTTTTGTTACTAAATGACAATACCAACAAGTGATAAGGGAGTGGTTATTATGATGGAGGAGGGGATCATCTGGAAATTAAAAGAAAAGAGTAAAAGCATTGATGTGTAAATATTGAACAAAGCATGATATTTAGCATTTCCTGCCAATAAATTTTGGCAGTTTCAATTTGTAATATTCTGCAGACAGCAGGTGATAACTTTTCAACAATGAACCAGGGCAAAAACAGGTCAGAGAGTAAGCCTCCACAGAACAAAAGCCAGGATCCCTGGGGGCAGCAGTTCTGAATCTGAATGGGGGATGGGGGAGGGGTAGAAGGAAGGGAATGGATTTGGGGGAAGCCAGGATCCCTGGGGGCAGCAGTTCTCAATCTGAATGGGGCACAGGGGGAGGGAGAGAAGGAAGGGAATGGATTTGGGGGAAGGTTGGGTGCATCACAGCCACTTCCAGAGTTTTTCTTAACTAAAAGCCATGCTCCTTCCCCATAGGAGAAAGCAGACTTCCAAACCAGCTGGAGAGAGTGGAAAACCTTACTGTGGTTATGCTGGAGCATAGCCTACTTTTTCCCCTGTAATCTGGATGTTATTCATCCCATTATACAGATGAGAAAACAGATCCATTAAAAATTAAGCAACCTGTCCAAGGTCTTACATGGAATCTAGAGGCCCAGGCAACCTTCCAGTTCTTCCTCCTCCCAGCCATTCCTTTTGGTGATGCTACACAGCTTCTAGATAGGGTAAAGAGGCTACATGGCTGCAGGCACAATGAGCTTGCAATCAGTAAAGGATGCTGAAAATTTCCTAATAATTTCCCTGTATACCTCTGCATTCCCTAGCTTGTTTTCCACCACCTGATCATTCTGTCTAACTCTTTCTGAAATGACTCAGGCCAAAAATCACATCTGGAAAGGCTCTGCTTCATCTTCCAGTGGTGCATACTTACAATCTTTCTTGGTAGTTGTAAACTACTTAGAAGTAGACATCATCTTATGCTTTGCCTATACTTGGCAGATAATCAATTTTTCTAACAAATATTAAAATGGATGAGAAGAAGCAAGTGATAAACCTTGATGGAAAGATAAGGCATAGAGGGTCAGAGTGCTTGCCTATAATCCCAGCTATCATAGAGGTGAAGGTAGAAGGATCAGGAATTGGAAGCCAGCCTAGGCAAATCAATGTGACCCTGTATTAAACAATATAGAGGGTTGCCCGGACTCACGCCTGTAATCCTAGCTACTCAGGAGGCTGAGATCTGAGGATCATGGTCCAAAGCCAGCCCAGGCTGGCAAGTCTGTGAAACTCTTACCTTAAATAAACCACCAGAAAATTGGAAGTGGCACTGCAAGTGGTAGAGCTCTAGCCTTGGGTTGAAGAGCTGAGGGACAGTGCCCAGGCCCAGAGTTCAAGCCCCATGACCGACCAAAAAAAATAAAATAGAATAGAGAGGGTTAAGAATATAGCTCAGTGATAGAGCTCTGGGTTTAATTCTTAGGAACAAAGACACATGCATGAGGATATTTTATCTTTACTTTATGAACTTTTCATGTACTAAGAAGTTAACCCTTTAAAAGCACTGATTTTTTTTAGGACAAATACATTCATTTTAATGGAAATCTTTTGCATTGTATTGGCTCCAGTGGTAGAACACTGACCTAGCACATGCACTGAGTTCAAACCCCAGTTCTGTTCTCCCCAAAAATTAACAATGGCAATCCCTTCCTTTATATTTTTATATAATTATTCATCTTAATACACAATAGTACTAACATATCTTACACTTTGTGGTTTTATAATTATATATATATTCTTTATATATAATATATAATTATTATATATATTATAATACTTATAGACATTTCATGTGATGTTTTAAATCTGATGTAAACATAGTGAGAATTAGCAAAAATATAGGGAAATATAACGAAAATAAAGAACATTACTGAACAAATGCAACAGTGGTATTCACTATGTTAAAAAGTGAACTATATAACCTGTGGGTGAGGACAGGATGGAAAAACAGAGAAAGGGAAGAGGTGACATTGTCCAAAAGAAATATACTCTTGGGGGCTGGGAAGGTGGCTCAGTCGTAGAGTGCTTGCCTCGCATGTATGAGGCCCTGGGTTCAATTTCTCAGCACCACATAAGCAGAAAAAATTGGAAGTGGCACTGTGGCTTAAGTGGTAGAGTGCAAGCCTTGAGCTGAAGAGCTGACAACACCGAACCCCAGAGTTCAAGCCCCACAATGGACAAAAAAATAGCACTCTTTTCCTAACTTAATGTAACTGTACTTTATAATAATTATAACAATAAACTTTTGTAAGAATAGTAATCAAAGATCCAATTCAGTCAGAGGCGTGATAAAGTCAGTGTAAGTTTTCCACCATGAATATCAAAAAGCAATCAGAACCTGGGTGCCTATAATGCTAGCTTCTCAGCAGACTGAGTGTTGGAAATCTCCATTGGAAGGTACCCAGAGCAGGAAATCCTATGAGACTCTTTATCTCCAATTAACCAGCCACATGTAGGAAGTGGAGCTGTGGCTAAAGTGGTACAGCACTAGCCTTGAACAAAAATAGTAAAGGGATGCCCAGGCCCTAAATTTAAGCCCCAGGACCAGTTACCCCCCCCAAAAAAAAAAACAATGAGAGCTTTGACCAGTAGGTTAAAAACAAAAATGAAAATAAAAAATAGGGGGACAGGGAGGGATGTTGTTGTGGAGATGGGACAGAAAGGATGGCAGGGGAAAAGACAAAGGAGGAGCCAACAATGCTTGATAAGAAATGTACTCATGCCTGGCACCGATGACTCAGTCCTTTAATCTAGCTACTCAGCAGGCTGAGATCTGAGGGTTGACGTTCAAAGCCAGCTGGAGAAGGAAAGTTCGTGAGACTCTTATCTCCAATAAACCACTAGAAAATCAGAAGTGGCGCTGTGGCTCAAGCCGTAGAGAGCTTTCCTTGAGCTGAAGAGTACAAGGACAGCACCCAAGCCCCGAATTCAAGCCCCTGGACCGACAAAAAAAAAATGTACTCATTACTTTGCTCATGTGATTGTAACCCCTCTGTACAGTATTTTCACAATAAAAACTTATTTAAAATAAATAAAAAGCAAGCTTGTGAGACAGTGACTAGATATGCTTTCTAAGCTGGTCTGCCAATGGGCTGAAGAATATTCTCTTCAGATTCATGGGATAAGAGAAGTCTTAATGAGTCTGAATACTCAGCCAATTAGAAAAGAAGCTATGCAAGGACAGAGATTGATGGGTGACCTGTGATATCTCCAATGAGTGCTGCCTATACTACATGCTACTGTCCCAATGGCACCTTTTTTTTTTTTTTGGTCAGTTGTGGGGCTTGAACTCTGGACTTGGATGCTGTCTCTGCTCTCTTCAGCTCAAGGTGAGCACTCTACCACTTGAGCCACAGCACCACTTCCAGTTTTCTAGTGGTTTATTGTAGATAAGAGTCTCATGGAGTTTCCTGCCCAGGATGGCTTTGAACCGTGATGCTCAGATCTCAGCCTCCTGAGTAGCTAGCATTACAGGTGTGAGCCACTGGTGCCCAGCTAATGTTCTTTCTTGTATGTTCTCACTCACTTTTTTTCCATCTTTATATATATTTCTTTGTATTGTGTGTGGGGGGGTTGTTTTTTGTTTTTTGTTTTTTTGGGTCCTTTCGTGGGCCTGAACTCTGAGCCTGGGCGCTATCCCTCAGCTCTTCAGCTCAAGGCTAGTGCTCTACCACTTGAGCCACTGCGCCACGTCTAGCTTTTTTTTTTGTTTATGGGTGCTGAGGAATCAAACCCAGGGCCTCAAGCATGCAAGGCAAGCGCTTTACACTGAGCCACCTTCCCAGCTGTATTGTGTGTTTGAATTGAGGACCTTGTACTTGCTTGGTTGGCTTGGCTGAGCTCTATTACTTGAACCATATGTCCAGCACATGTTTTTAGCTGGTTATTTTAGACATGAAGTCTCATGGACTTTTCTAATCAAGCTGGCTTTGAATTTCAATCCTCTTGATCTCAGTCTCCTACGTAGCTAGGATTAAAGCTGTAATCCATAGATGTCCAGCTTCAAAACACATGTAGTTAATTAAAAAGAAATGTATATCTGTTAAATACTACACAGCAAGGTGGTTAGTGTATATTTTGTTTTCTCTAATCATATGGTAGAACTTTTAACTTGCATGAGATAAACTAAAATTAAGGTTAACTAAAAAATACTATATGGGGCTGGGAAAGTGGCTCAGTGGTAGAGTGCTTGCCTTGCATGCGTAAGCCCTGTGTTTGATTCCTTAGCACCACATAAGCAGAAAAAGCTTGAAGGGGGACTGTGGCTCAAGTGGTAGAGCACTAGCCTTGAGCTGAAGAGCTGGGGGACAGTGCCCAGGCCCAGAATTCAAGCCCCACAACCGGCAAAAAAAAAAAAAAACAAACTATATGATATAATATGCTTTGAAAATGTATCATTAGATATTGAATTCAATTTGAAATAAACACTTAGACATTTATCCTTGATTTTAACCAGTATATGTAGAAATATTTAATAGTTTTCAGAAATTTTCTATTTGCATTTCAAGAATCAAACTAGGCTTTAATTCCCATGTCCTGCATAGAGAGCAGGAAATGTTTCTTTTTCTGTTTTTTTCCCCCTGTTAATCCTGTTATGCTAAAATCCTTACTAAACCTCAAAAAAATTTTTTTGAATCAAGCTTCATTGGACAAAGGTTGCTCAACATTTTAACCCAATCCATTCAGAAAAAAACCTAAAGACTCCATCTCCCGTTAACCAGCAGAATGCTGGATTAGAGGCATTCCTCAAATGGTAGAGCACCAGCTTTGAGCAAGGGGGGGGGATGGTTGTGGGGTTTGAACTCTGGGCCTGCCTCCTGTCCCTAAGCTCTTCAGCTCAAGGCTAGCACTTTATGATTTGAGCCACTTCCAGTTTTTTCTGTTTATGTGGTGCTGAGGAATCAAACCCAGGGCCTCATGCATGCAAAGCAAGCACTCTACCACTGAACCACCTTGCTAGCCCCTCTGCACATTACCTTTATAATAGCAACAAACTTAGCTGGTGGCCCGTGGCTCACGTGTATAATCCTAGCTACTCAGAAGGCTGAGATCTGAGGACTATGGTTCAAAGCCAGCCCAGACAGGAAAGTCCGTGAGACTCTTACCTTCAATAAACCACTAGAAAACCATTAGTGGTGCTGTGGCTCAATTGGTAGAGTAATCGCCTTGAGCCCAAGAGTGCAGGGACAGGGCCCAAACCCAGAGTTCAAGCCCCATGACCGACAGATAATAATAAAAATAATAATAATAATAATAATAATAATAATAATAATAATAACAACAAACTTTTATAAAAATCAAATTTCACTAACTAGTAGTACTTCATCCGTGTGAAGATGATGTATTAGTGAATGACAAGTTCTAGAGATGCGTAATGAGAATGGCTAAGAAGATGTATTTGTTTAGAAGGAAGGAGAAATACTTTACTATTCTGAGTTTTTGTTTTTGTTAGTTTGGTGGGGTTTTTTGGTCAGTCATGGAGTTTGATCTCTGGGCTTGAGCTCTGTCCCTGCACATTTCAGCTCAAGGTGAGCACTCTACCGCTTGAGCCACAACACAACTTCCAGTTTTCTAGTGGTTCATTGCAGAGAAGAGTCTCATGGAGGGCTGGGAAGATGGCTCAGTGGTAGAGCGCTTGCCTTGCATGCATGAGGCTCTGGGTTCATTCCTCAGCACCACATAAGCAAAAAGGAAAAAGCCGGAAGTGGCGCTGTGGCTCAAGTGGTAGAGCACTAGCCTTGAGCTGAAGAGCTGAGGGCAGTGCCCAGGCCCAGAGTTCAGGCCCACGACCGGACCCAAAAATAAAAAAAAAGTTCAAAAAAAAAGAGTCTCATGGACTTTCCTGCCAGGGCTAGCTTTTAACAGTGATCCTCAGATCTCAGCCTGCTGAGTAGCTAGGATTATAGGCGTGAGCAACCAGCCCCTGGCTTATTCAATACTATATTTACTCTGTTCATGTAGGAATCTTATTTTTTTGTTGTTGTTGGTTGTGTGTCCTGAACTCGGCCTGGGCGCTGTCCCCCAGCTCTTCAGCTGTAGACCAGGGCTCTACCACTTGAGCCTCAGTCCCACTTCGAGCTTTTTCTGCTTATGTGGTGCTGAAGAATCGAACCCAGGGCCTCATGCATGCAAGGCAAGCACTCTACCATTGAGCCACCTTCCCAGTGCCTCATGTGGGAGTCTTTCTCACTCTACAGCTCAAAAGATGAAGAGATAGAATTGGGTTATTATCTGCTTTCTCTCTTAAGCCATAAGTGTTACTAAAAAAAGAAAAACTCAGCAAATCTATGCAAGTTCTTGTAAGGTCCGCTCCTGGATGGCGAGCAGACTCCACCCTCCTCACAGCAAAGTCTTCACCCAGTACCTGCGTTACCTAGGCAACTGGGACAACAGGAAGAGGTCACATCTGCATCGGCTGAGGTCACATCTGAAATTGATGTGGCCACACCTTTCCCCCCCATACCCTAGATAAGGGCTAGCCCAGGGCCAGACTCTCCCTTTTCTCTCTCTGTTCGTTTCTAGTTCTCTGCTCTCTCTCTGTTCTATTCTAGCTCTTTCTCTCTGTTCTTACCTCTCTCTTGCTCTTTTCTAGCTCTCTCTGCTCTCTCTCTGTTCTAGCTCACTCTGTTCTATTCTAGCTCTCTCTCTGTTCTATTCTAGCTCTCTCTGTTCTATTCTAGCTCTCTCTCTGTTCATTTCTAGCTCTCTCTGTTCTTTTCTTGCTCTCTCTGCTCTTTTCTAGCTCTTTTCTCTCTTTTGCCAGCCACGTGGAGTGCCAACCTTACCTTGTCCCAGCAGGTCTACTGAATAAACCTACCCCTTACCTGAATACCACATGAGTGCTGGTGCAGTTCTTACTCGGTTACCTCTTTTTAAAAACCTAACAGTTTTTCAAGTGAAAATTCACATGAATGTGGCAGGTTTGAATTCCACAAACACATCTATATAAGTAACACTTTGTCCCTTCTTTTTTTTTTGTAACAAATAGCTTTAGAGCTGGACATGGTGACCCATATTTGTAATCTGGAAGCTTGATGCAAGAGGATCATGAGTTCAAGGCCAACCAGGCTGCAAATGGATACCTTGTCTCAAAAAAAAAAAAGAAAGAAAGAAAAGAAAAGAAAAATGCAAGCAACTAAGTATTTCTACTAATACTCACTAAGATTTTCCTTGTCTCTTGGAAGTTCACAAGAGCCATGTGCGGTTTATATATGTATTCAGTATAGATTCATAAGCAGTTGCAGAACAACTGGCAGTGGAGGTATGGTAGACACTAGCCTTGAGCAAAACAAGTCAGGGACAGCAAGTAGGCCCTGAGTTCAGGCCCCAGCATTGTCAAACACACACAGAAAAAAAGTTTGGAATATTCTTCTTTGTATGTGTGTGGAGGCCAAAAGGTGAGACAGTGTCTCTATATAGCTAGCCCAAGCTATCCTTGAGGTTACAACCTTCCTGTCTCAGCAGCTCAAATGCTAGGGTTACAAGTATACGCCACTATTCTTGTTTCTTTGTTTTTCCATATAAATTTTAGGATATGTTTGTCCAGATATACAAACAAATCTTGCTGGAATCCTGATACAAATAAAACATCTATTTGAGAAAATTTTTAATATTTATTAGCTTTAGTCTTCTAAACCATAAACTCAGTCTGTCCATTAATTTATTTTTTCTTTCATTTCTTTTATTGACATTGCATAGTTTTCAGCTTATAAGTCCCATACATGCTTGTTAGACTTACGAAGAAATATTTCATTTTTTGGAGTGATTATTGTTTTGATTTTAGTGTGCATGTGTAATTTGTTACTGTATAAAAATATTGTAAGTAGATATTTATTGTGTTATAATACTATATTATTTATTTGTTTATTTATTTTGTTGGTCATGGGGCCTGAAGTCTGGGCCTAGACACTGTCCCTCAGCTCTTCAGTTCAAGAATAGCAATCTACCACTGGAGCCACAGTGCCAGTTCTGGATTTTTCTGCTTATGTGGTGCTGAGGAATTGAACCTAGGGCCTCATGCATGCAAGGTAAGCACTCAACTATTGAGCCACCTTCCTAAACCTACCATATTATTTATTGCGTATTTATTTTATATCTTTTTTTGGGTGGGAGAGGGTCCGGTCCTGAGGCCTGAGCTCTGTGCCTGTTGTCCCTCAGCTCTTCAGCACTCTACCACTTGAGCCACAGCGCCACTTACAGCTTTTTTCTTTTTGCTTATGTGGTGCTGAGGAATTGAACCCAGGGCCTCAGGCATGCAAGGCAAGCACTCTACCACTGAGCCACCTTCCCAGCCCTTTATTTGATATCTTGAGCTCTTGCCTAAATTAAAGTTTGAGATGTTTTTTCTTTTTCTTCTTTTGTAGATTTCTAGAAATTTTGTACACAAGCAATCAGTCACATTGTCTGTAAATAGATAAATAAAACAGTCTGAATGATTTTAACAGTTTTTCTTTTCAATTTCAACTTTCCTTGTGTGTGTGTGTGTGTGTGTGTGTGTGTGTGTGTGTGTGTGTGTGTGTGTGTGTGTGTTGATCATGAGACTAGAATTCTAGGCCTGGGCACTGTCCTTCAGCTCTTCAGCTCAAAGCAAGGTCTCTGACTTGAGCCACAGCACTGCTTCCAGTTTTCTGGTGGTTTATTGGAGATAAGTCTCATGGACTTTCCTGCTTGGGCTGGCTTTGAACTGTGATCCTCAGATCTCCATCTCCAGAGTAGCTAAGATTATAGGCGTGAGCTATCAGTGCCCATTTTTTTTTTTTGTTGGTTGGTTGGTTGGTTGGTTTTTTTGTTTTTGTTTTTGTTTTTTGTCAGTCGGGGTGAACTGTAGGCCTGGGCACTCTCCCTCAGCTCTTCAGTTCAAGCCTAGCGCTCTACCACTTGAGCCACAGTGCCACTTCTGGCTTTTTCTGCTTATGTACAGCTTAGGAATCAAACCCAGGGCCTTATGCATGCAAGGCAAGCACTCTACCACTGAGCCACCTTCCCAGTTCCCCTTTTTTAAAATCCATGGGGTTTTTTTGCTGGTCTTATGGCTTGAACTCGGGGCCTATGTGCTGTCTCTGAACCTTTTTGCTCAAGACTAGTGCTCTGCCACTTGAGCCAAAGCTCTACTTCTGTCTTTTCACTGGTTAATTGGATATGAGTTTCACAGACTTTCCTGCCCAGCCTCCACATGTTCTGTAGATTTCAACCTCCTGAGTAGCTAAGTTTTTTTTTTAGACATAATGCAAGCTTTTTGTGGCACATGATTAAAGTAGGGATGAGTGATATAGCTCAGTGGGTGGAGGCTGCTAAGATTATAGGTTAGCACCAGGTTTACTTTTCATTTGTATATTTAAAACTATTTTAAATGAAGGTTTTGATTTTAGGATTCTGGAATTTTAACTTTCTTTTCTCTCCTTTGTTTTTTAATCTTCTTTACTTTTTTAAAACCTTCTTGCCGGGAACCGGTGGCTCAAGCCTGTATTCCTAGCTATTCAGGAGGCTGAGATCTGAGGATCATGGTTCAAAGCCAGCCTAGGCAGAAAAGTCCATGAAACTCTGATCTCCGATAAACCACTAGAACACTGAAGTGGTGCTGTGGCTCAAGAGGTAGAGCGCTTGCCTTGAGTTGAAGAGCACAGGGACAACACCCAGGCCCAGAGTTCAAGCCCCATGACTGACAAAACAAAAACAAAAACAAAACCACAAACCCTTGATGATGATTATTTGAGCCTTTATTAGAATTTTAGTTTGTTCATAGTGTTTTGTTTTGTTTTTTGCCAATAACTTGTGTTTGAACTCAGGACATTATGTTCACTTGTTTGTCCAGATGTCATTTTACCACTTGAACTACACTTCCACTCTAGCTTTTTGCTGGTTATTTTGGAGATGGAGCCTTGCAGACTCTTTGCATGGGCTGGCTTCAAACCACAATCTTCTGTTCTTATCTTCCTGAGTAGGGAGTATTACAGTCATAAGCCACCAGCACCCAGGTCCATAGTGGTTTTTTTTTGCTTGTTTGTTTGTTTGTTTTCGGTCTTGGGGCTTGAACTCTGGGCCTAGGTGCTGGCCCTCATCTTTTCAGCTCAAGGCTAGCGCTCTACCACTTGAGCTATAATGCCACTTCCGGTTTTCTGGTGGTTTATTGGAGATAAGAGTTTCATGGACTTTCCTGCCTGGGCTGGCTTTGAACTGTGATCCTCAGATCTCAGCCTCCTGAGTAGCTAGGATTACAGGCGTGAGCCCCCGACACCCAGCTCATACTGTTTTTTTAATGTATTTCTTCAGATTATGAAACTAACATGCTGCCTCATACTAAGATGATAGGTACAGTGAATTTCTTTCTATAGATTTCTATAGATATTTGCAATAAATATTGCCCTGTACATACATAATTTATCACAGCCTACCTCTGGTGTCATTTATCACTTTGAGTGAAGTAAATAAAACTTTCACTCTCTGTGTCTTAGCCCACCCTGTGGTAGATTTCCTTCATTATGACAAAAAACATGAGGAAAGCAAATTATAAGGAAAAATAGGTTATTTTGACTACCAAGGTATTAGTCCCTGGTCACTTTTTTGTTGTTGTTGGTCATGCGGCCTGATCTCTGGGCCCTGGCACTGACCATCAGCTTTTTAGCTCAAGGCTACTGCTCTACCACTTGAGCCACAGTGCTGAGCCAACCTCCCACCCTTCCCTGGTCACTTTTGAAGTATATGGGATGAGAATGATTTGGAAGCTACTGGTCCTCTGTCTTTTTCTATGTGTAACCACATTGACTTTCTTTCTGTGTTTTTTGTTTTGTTTTGTTTTGTTTTAGTTTTAGGTTAATTTTTTTGGTTGGTCTTGGGGCCTGAACTCTGGGCCTGGGCATTGTCCCTCAGCTCTTTAGCTCAAGGATAGTGCTCTACCACTTGAGCCACAGCACCACTTCTGGCTTTTTCTGCTTATGTGGTACTGAGGAATCGAACCCAGGGCCTCATGCATGCAAGGCAAGCACTCTACCACTGAGCCACCTTCCCAGCCTCACCACATTGACTTTCTTATTTCAAATTTTTACCAACTCTAATTTGGAATCCACTGAAGGGAATTTGGGAATGTTTTCCTCCTCATTAAAGTAATAATAACAAGCCACTGTACCAACTTAACTATACAAATGGAAGTTGAACCCCTGGAATTAAAATCTTAGCCCATTTGTTCTCTTCCTTTTGTAGCCTGATTCTTTTGTTGTTGTTGGCCATGGGGCTTTAACTCGGGGCCTGCGAACTGTCCCTGAGCTCTTTTGCTCAAAGTTAGTACTCTATCATATTGAGGCGAATTAACTGGTGAACAAGAAAATCCACCTAGGCACAGTTAAAGGTTAAAGGAGTTTTATTTATTTATTTATTTATTTATTTTGTCTGTTGTGGGGTCTGAACTCTGGGCGTGAGCATTATCCCTCAGCTCTTATGCTCAAGGCTAGCACTCTACCACTTGACACTCAGTGCCACTTCCAGCTTTTTCTGCTTATGTGGTGCTGAGGAATCAAACCCAGGTCCTCATGCATGCAAGGTAAACACTCTTCCACTGAGTCACCTTCCCAGCCCTCTTCAAAATTTGTTGTTGTTATTATAAAGGTAATATACAAAAGGGTTTACATTATATAAGTCAGGTTAAGAGTGCATTTCTTTTTGGACAATGTCACCCCTTTACTTTCTTTCTTTTTTTTATGGTTGGTCGTGGGGTTTGAATTCTGGGTTTGAATGCTGAGGCTGAGATCTGAGGATCACAGTTCAAAGCCAGCCAGGGCAGGAAAGTCCATGAGATTCTGATCTCCAATAAACCACTTGAAAACCGGAAGTGGTGCTGTGGCTCAAGCGGTAGAGCGCTCACCTTGAGCTGAAGAGCTCAGAGTTCAAGCCCCACAACCAACCAAAAAAAAAAAAAAACAACCTTTGCATAGTGCATAGTGCATAGTGCTGGCTGCTCATGCTTGTAACCTGAGCTAAATGGAAACTAAATGGAAGGCTAACATTGGAAGGATTAAGGTTTGAGGCAGCAGAGCAGAAAAGTTACAGAGACTCCTCAGCAGAATTGGATACTGTTGTGTGTACCTTTTATCTTAGCTAAACCAGAAGCCTAACATAGATGGATATACCTAAGCAGGTAGCTAGACCCTATCTAAAAAATAATCACCAAATATTAGGGCTGGAGATGTGGTTCTGCTTTAAAGAGTTCTTATCTACAAAACATGAGGACTTAACTTCAAACCTAGATATTGGAATTAGTCCAAAACCTAAGAGCAATCAAGAGGAAAGAAGATAGCTTAGTAAACAAAGAATAAAAGCATCGGGAGGTATGGGCATTGGTAGCTCAGGCCTGTAATCCTAGCTACTCAGGATGCTAAGATCTGAGGATTGCAGTTCAAGGCCACCTAGGCAGGAAAGTCTATGAGACTCTTACCTCAAATTAATCACAGAAAAAGCTGGAAGTGGCACTGTGGCTAGAGTGGTAGAATGCTAGCCTTGAGCACAAAGATGATCAGGGACGGCACCCAGGACCCAAGTTCACAAGCCCCAGGACAAGCAAAAAAAAAAAAAAAGCATTGGGAGTAAAGCTGGACAATCAGACTGGAGTCGTAAAGATCTGGCTTCTGAGTCTTGAGTGGAACTTGTCACTGTCATGTAGTTATTTTCATCTTCTATTGTAGGTGGAACTAAAAGTATCCTGGTCTTGTGGTTCATAGTCGCTGATGTTTTCTAGTTATCTAAGGATGACTAAGTCTCTCTCTGGGAAAAGGAAGTATAAGTACTAGTGCCCTAGAGGTTTTCTGTAGCATCCAGTTTCAAGGGTTGTTTTCCTCTGAAGACTCTTCTTTTTTTTGGGGGGGGGGGAGTCCGGTCGTGGGACCTGAACTCTGGGCCTGGGCGCTGTCTCTCACTCAGCAATTTAGCTCAAGGCTAGCACTCTACCACTTGAGCCACAGCGCCACTTCTGGTGTTTTTTCTTTTTGCTTATGTGGTGCTGGGGAATCGAACCCAGGGCCTCATGCATGCAAGGAAAGTGCTCTACCACTGAACCACCTTCCCAGCCCCCGAAGACTCTTCTTTAACATGAAACAATTCAGAACATTAGCAGAATAAAAAACAGTAAAACTCTTTCTTGAGTTATAACATATCCGTGTGTGTGTGTGTGTGTGTGTGTGTGTGTGTGTGTGCAGGAAGGAAGGAAACTGTAAGGTTTTATGATTTGCATCAGAAGTTATATTAAAATTTTCCCTGATTGACAAAGGCATTGCAACTTAAACTGGAAACAAATCTACTGAAAGTAGACATTTAAGTATAAAGACTTGTCATTTAGAAATCACTCAGGAAAGTTTTTTTCTTTTTTTTTAACTGACATGGTTGCCAGGCTGGACTGAACTACTTGACTTAAGCAATCTTCTTCCTGTTCTAGTCTCTTGACTATAGGCATGCTTCTATACTTGGCCACATCTGATTTTGAGCAGGGGAAGTGTAATATAAAGATTATTAGTTAAGTAGAAGGTGGATAAATACTAAAAGGAATGAATGAGAATATTAATAGATACAGACAAAGCAGGTGAGCTGAGCACCAATGGCTCAAGCCTGTAATCCTAGGTACTCAGGAGCTGAGATCTGAGTACTGGAATTCAAATCCAGCCTGGACAGCAAAGTCTGAGACACTTGTCTCCAATTAACCTCCAAAAATCTGCAAGTGGAGCTTTGGCTCAAGTAGTAGAGTACTAGCCTTGAACACAAAAGCACAGGGACAGCTCCCAGGTCCTGAGTTCCAACAATAGACTGGCATATGTGCATGGGCACATACACACACACACCACAAGAAGCAGGTGTAGAAAAACAGTTACCTGGGGCTGGGAAGGTGGCTCAGTGGTAAAGTGCTTGCCTCGATTCCTCAGCACCACATAAGCAGGAAAAGCTGGAAGTGGTGCTGTGGCTCAAGTTGTAGAGTACTAGCATTCAGCTGAAGAGGACAATGCCCAGGCCCAGAGTTCAGGCCCCAGGACCAAAACAAACAAACAAACAAAAACCAATTACCTTGCCCACCAAGGAAGAATGAATAATAAAGGAAGTAAGGGAAAAGTGAAGAGCTCCTCTTACCTATCCTAAACCAAGGGTGAAATTCAGACCTCTTCAAAGAAAACATGTCAACTACATACACAGCTACAAAGCCGCCAATAGTGAATACAACTTTCTAGAATCTTCTGTAAAACTGGTTCTCCATGCTTATGGGGAAGAGTCAGAGTGGGTTAGTTTATAGAAATGGCCAGTAGATGCACATGAGCTGGACCTTAAAGAGACGGAGATTAGCGTGAAGGCACAGCTGGAACTCCTTTGTTAGGCTACTGTGTGGAAGAATAAAAATTGAGGGCTGGAGCCCAACCAAAAAGGGGCCTTTTGCATGTGTGCCAGACAGTGTCACTCTAGTGCCGTCTGCTGATGAACATAGCATTCCATCTACTGGCAAAAAAATGTTTAGGGTCCAGTGACTGCCTGTCTGCTCTGGATGGCTTTGAATGATGATCTTTAGATCTCAGCCTCCTGAGTAGCTAAGACTACAGGCATGAGCCACTAGCACTGGGCTACAATTCAGCTTTTTATTGGTTGACATAGGGTCTCATGAGCTTTTTTTGCTCAGTTTGGTCTCAAATTGCTATCGTCTCAATCTCTGTCTTACAACCATGAGCCATTTTCTCAGCTGGAATTGGACTTTCTTCTAGAGTTTATGTAAAGTTTTGGATTCAGCAGAAATAACTTCCTTTGCTACAAGGATTATTTGTTGGCAGAAGATAAAACTGTAAACTTACTAAGCCGACTATCTGATGATTTATGAAGAAATGCTTTTACAAGCAGACCAAAAGTATGAGGTTCTGAGTTCAAGCTCCCATGCACACAATAAATTTAAAAAAAAGAGAGAGTAGGAAATGCTTTAAAACAAATGCATTGCTTTGCTCATCAATATGAGGCAATCCTCTAACGTACAAAACACTCCCTAAAATCATTCAGTTCAAGCTCTAGAATCCTAAAAACAACTTTCTCTAATTTTCCATTGTTAGATACTACCGAGGTAATTTATTTTCATGCAAAGGTATTTTACTTTTCTTCAGCAAAATTACTAAACATAACTTTGCTCAATCAACAATTTTATGATGAATATTTGAGGAACAAGATTTAGCAGAATATTTTAATTATTTATACATATTACTGAGTATTCTTCCAGGAAGAGTGAGCAGTTTAAAGAAGTATCATCATTGTATGAGAGCGTTTACTTCCTTTTCTGCCAGTACTCTTTATTTTCCAGTCCATAAGTAAAAAGGGATATAACATTATTCTAGTTAATGATAGAATTATTTGCATTTATCTGATAACTAATACACTTTAGTAAAATCTAGAAATGCCATTTTTGTGAAAGAGGAAGCCTAAAACAACTACTGTATCATCACTGTTGTGAAAATTAGAATTGTGCAATCCTAGCCAGGTACTGGTGGCTTATGCATACAATCCTAGCTACTCATGAGGCTGAGATCTGAGGATCACCATTCAAGGCCAGGCAGAAAAGTCTGTGAGACTCTTCTTTCCCATTACTCACCCGAAAGCCAGAAAGCCAGAAGTGGTATTGTGGCTCAAAGTGGTAGAGCACTATCACTGAGGGAAAAAAGTCAGGGACAGCACTTAGACCCTAAGTTCAGGCCCCACAAATGACAAAAAAAGAAAAAGACAGGGCTGGGAAGGTGGCTCAGTGGTTGAATGCTTGCCTTGCATGCATGAGGACCTGGGTTCGATTCCTCAGCACCACATAAGCAAAAAGAAAAAAGCCGGAAGTGGTGCTGTTGCTCAAGTGGTAGAGCACTACTCTTGAGCTGAAGAGCTGAGGGACAGTGCCCAGGCCCAGAGTTCAGGCCGCATGATGGGACCCAAAAAAAAAAAAAACGCAAAAGGAAAAAAGAAGTGTGCCATCCTAAGAACTTAATTTAAAACTTTATGAGGGATAATTAAAACATTAATTAAAACATTTCAACTCTTTTTTTTTTTGTCGGCTGCAGGACTTGAACTCAGGGCTCGGGCGCTATCCTTCAGCTCTTCAGCTCAAGGAGAGTGCTCTGTCATGTAAGCCACAGTATCACTACAGGTTTTCTGGTGGTTTATTGGAGATAAGAGTCTAATGGACTTTTCTGCCTGGGCTGGCTTTGAACCACGATCCTCAGATCTCAGGGTCCTGAGTAGCTAGGATTATAGGTGTGAGCCACTAGTGCCTGGCTCAGCTAAGTTTTTTAAAAGTTTGCTTCATGCAAATTATGGGCAGTAGAAAAATATAGCTCTTCCTACTTACCTGTCCTTTTATTTTTCATTATGAGGATGGAACTTAGCGGTCCATCTAACATGATTACTGGATTGTGTAACAATACATTTGACTGGGCACTGGTGCTCACACTGGTAATCTTGGCTACTCAGGAGGCTGAGATCTGAGGATTGTGGTTTGCAGTCAGCCCAAGCAGGAAAGTCTGTGAGACTCTTTTGTGTGTGTGTGTGAAAATACTGTACAGAGATGTTACAATTACATGGGCAAGATAATGAGTACATTTCTTATCAAGCATTGTAGCCTCCTCCTTTGTTTCCCCTTCTCATCCCTTCCTATCCTCCCCTGACCCTCCTACCCAACCCTCCCCCCCCCCGACCAAAAGTTCGTTTTCAACATAACGACTTGTACATTGTGAGACTCTTATTTTTTCTTTTTTTTTTCTTTTTTCTTTTTTTTTTGCCAGTTGTGGGGCCTGAACTCTGGGCTTGGGCACTGTCCCTCAGCTCTTCAGCTCAAGGCTAGTGCTCTACCACTTGAGCTACAGTGCCACTTCCAGCTTTTCCTGCTATGTGGTGCTGAGGAATCGAACCCAGGGCCTCATGCATGCAAGGTAAGCACTTTACCACTGAGCCACCTTCTCAGCCCCATTGTGAGACTCTTATTGCTAATAAATCACCACAAAAGCTGGAAGTGAATCTGTGTCTTAGATGGTAGAGTGCAAGCATTAAGCATAAAAGCTCAGGGACAGCTCAGGCCCTGAGTTCAAACTCCAAAACTAGTTGTCTCCCCCCCCAAGAAAAAAAGAGTCTATTTAGTCTGGTAGACTGGTTTCCAAAGTGGAATGTTAAGTAGAGCCCAGAAGTTAATATTTCTGTTCTTCCAGATTCTCACTAGCAATTACTGTTGTCCATGTTCTGGATTTTGGCCATTCTGATAAGTGTGCTGTGCTGTATGTTTGTGTGTATGTTTGTGTGTGTGTGTGTGTGTGTGTGTGTGTGTGTGTGTGTGTGTGTGTGTGTGTGTGTGTGTGTGTGTGTGTGTGTGTGTGTGTATGCTCGTGCCAATCTTGGGGTTTGAACTGAGGCATAGGGCTAGCCCGGAGTTTTGGTTAATTGGAAATGAGTCTCACAGGCTTTTAGGCCTAGGCTGGCTTTGAACCATGATCCTTTAATGTTTGCTTTCTGGGTAACTAGGACTATAGGTATGAGCCATCTGCACCTGGCTCTTTTTAATTTGCGATTCTTTTATCCACAATTTTGTTTTGGGGAGCCCGATCATGGGGTTTGTACTCTGAGCCTGTGCGCTGCCCCTCAGCTGTTTAGCTCAAGGCTACTGCTCTAACACTTGAGCCACAGTGCCACTTCTGGCTTTTTGCTTATGTGGTGCTGAAGAATCGAACCCAGGGCCTCAGGCATGCAAGGCAAGCACTTTACCACTGAGCCACTTTCCTAGCCCCTGCAATTCTTTTATGAAATATGATGTGGAACATTTTTTCATATGCTTGTTTGCCTTATCCTCTTTGATGTGTTTTAAAGCCTTTAGCCAACTTTTAAAATTGGTTTGCTTTCTTTTTATTGTTGAAATTTAAGAGTTCTTTACCGATTTTGGGTGCTTTGAGAGACTTTTACTGTTCTGTAATTGCACTCAATTTTAAAAATATCATGTATTATTGGAATGAATGATAAATATATTTGTATTGTTGAAAAAGAACAGATGTGAAGCCACTTAGCATAGAACATGGAATGTATATGTTTAATAATATTATTTGGATTTATTTTTTTGGGGGGGTCCGGTCGTGGGGCCTGAACTCTGGGCTTGGGCGCTGTCCCTCAGCTCTTCAGCTCAAGGCTAGCACTCTACCACTTGAGCCACAGCGCCACTTTCGGCATTTTTTCTTTTTGCTTATGTGGTGCTGAGGAATCGAACCTAGGGCCTCAGGCATGCAAGGCAAGCGCTCTACCACTGTGCCACCTTCCCAGCCCCTCATACAGGTTTCTTAAGTAGTATGCTAACTAAAGGAGACAACAGAGAACTACCTTATAACTAAAAGAATAATATAGGTATTTTGGAATGATCTGGTTTTTAACACATTTTTTTTGGGTGGGGGTCGGTTGTGGCACTTGAATTCAGGGCATGTTCATTGTCCTTGGGCTTTTGTGCTCAAGATTAGCACACTACCACTTTGAGCCACAGCTCCACTTCTGGTTTTCTGGTGGTTAGTTTCCTACTGAGGCTGTCTTTGAACCATGATCCTGAGATCTCGGATTACAGGTGTGACCCACTAGCACTCAGCTTGATCTGATTTTTTAATTATTATTACAATTTTTAGTAAATCTAAAAGGTCATGTGAATGGGTTTTGCATTATTTTTCCATCTGGTCTCACTCTTCTTTGCACACAGTTTCTACTTCTTTTACAGCCTCCTGCTGTTTTTTGTGTTTATATCTGTATCTTCCATGTCTTTCTTCCAGTTTCTTTGAGTCTATAAGTGTCTTCCCTGATAAAATTGAAAGTTCTTTATAAATTCTTTGTAGGAGTTCAGGCTTGATATAAACATTTCTCTTACTATTCCTATTAGGTCTCTCCATGTTGGGTATATACTCTGTATTCTGTAGATACTAAATGATTGAATAAACAGATTTCAAGCTTTCACATTATATCCACCCTTCTTCCTTCCTTCCTTGTCTTTTTTTTTTGCCAGTCCTGGGGCTTGAACTCAGGGCCTGGGCACTGTCCCTGAGCTTCTTTTGTTCAAGGATGGCACTCTACCACTTGAGCCAGAGCACCATTTTTGGCTTTTTCTGTTTTTGTGGGACTGAGGTAGCAAACCCAGGGCTTCATGTATGCTAGGCAAGTACTCTGCCACTAAGTCACATTCCCAGCCCTGAACTAATTTTTCATTTAAAAATGTACATTTACCATTTGTTCTTGCTACACATTTTTATAATGCTATTAAAACTTACATAAGAAATTACAAAATATTATTTAGAGCTTGTAAAAAGAGCTCTATTGTTACTAGCTTTATGTATTTTTCCATTATTTTTGTAAATGTTGGAGCAGGTTAATTCTTTTTTCTTTCCTTAAGCCTCTTTCTTTTGAAGCAATTATCCTTTTTCTAGCCAAAGTATTAGGAAACAGAGACAATCTTCCTTTTAAATCTAAATGACAAAACTCAAACCAATTAAGATTTCAGAGACACAAGAATCAAGGAAGTTTTAATCTCAACTTATATTTGCATTTATGACCATTGCCTCTCCAGAGGGAGAGCTGGGGAAAGTCGACCCCTACACCTTGCTTTCAGGTTGAAGACAATCGACACGGAATAGTTTAACATAAAAGCCTTTTTTTGTGTGTTAAACACCTTTCTGGAAAGGAGCATACAATCTTTAATCAAAATCCTGCCAATTTGCATTGTTCATTGGGGAATAGGCTTTCAAGAGCCAAGGAACAAAAGAGGATTTGGTTTTCCAATCTCCCCAAAGCAGCGGCAGATTGTGAAGCAGCTAACAAGAGAAATCAGAGTACTGTACACATTATCTAGGTGTGTGTATATGAGAGAGATCGAGATCTGTTACACACTATTTATAACAACAGGAGCATCAACAGATGCACTGAATCGACCTGCATGCTCCCAACCCCTGTTTATCTCCTCCCCACCCCAAACTGGGATACAAAGAGGATGGGAGGAGGGGACTAGAGCGAGAGAAATGCAGCCACCTATGCAGCAGCCCCCCAGAGAAGTCCCTGGAGGTCCTGCCCCCCCCAGCACCGGGGTGGGGGTTGGGGCGCCCCCAGGCTCGCCTGCTGGGGTAAAGGTACAGGAGCTGGGTTCTGGCTTCGGTGATGTTTACTCAGTAGGCTGGCTAAAGGGCTGAGGAGCAGGAAGCTGCGCTCCCATTAGGGTCAGGAAAGCAGGAGAGTCTCTGTGACCCGAGAACCCCCTGCGGAGTCATGGCAGTGCAAGCATGAAGGCAGGCTTGGGGAGGAGGAGAGCCTAGTGCGGGATCGCGTGTGCGCACCTTGTGCAGGTGCATCGGTGCCTCCTCCCTCTCCTTTCCCCTCCGCAGCAACAGCGCATGCGCCGGTCTAGGTGAAAGCAAAGCTGAAGCGGGTGAGCTCTCCCAATCAGAGACCGGCGTTCTCCAAGTACGTATCCTGAAGCTGCCTGCACAGGCAGCAGGAGGCGGGAAGCTAGAGGCTGGTGGCAGGTGGCAGAGCAGAGGGCAGGCCCCACGGCTGGGGGGGTGGGGAGTGAGACTTGGGCATAGCCTGGAAGGCCCGAGAAAGTCCTAGAAGCTGTGTGTGAGGGAAGTTCCTTCTTTCCTCAGCCCCCGGAAGTGGCTGTTGTAAACTTCACCCGCGGGGGGCGGGGTATTCCCCCTCCCTCTCCAGGCTCCTAGAGGCCCTCAGGTTCCAACAGTTTTCATTTGGGGCCTCCTACTCGGAGGCTGGGAGCTGCCTCTGGGGTCTAAGGACCTCTGGACCACAAAGCCCCCAGAGGTAAAGGGTTCGACTGGGACGGGAGGTGTGGAGCGGAGCCATGGGGGGAACGGGGGTCCCCGGGCTGGTTTGGGCCGCTGCGGGGCCCCATCGTTAGCCGGGACAAGCCTTCCCAGCCAATCCTGGCCCACTGCAGCTAGATCTCGGAGGAGCAACCTAGGAAGAGAAGAGCAGGTAGGACTCCACCTCCCCACAGTCAGCCCCTAGGGGCATAGCCTCGCCATTCACTCATTCGTTCATTCCTCATCATTTGTCATTCATTCATTTGTCAGCCCTAACCAGAGTCCGGCAAACTAAAGAACAATTTGTGCTAGACTGGCTTTTGCCTTCCCTCCAAGACTTGGAATATGTCAAGCTGTGAGTTTTTCTAAAGCTAGATTTTCTACAGTTAGCATCTCAGTTTGAATGTTTATTCCATGCTGGTATTTTTTTTGTTTCTCTAGGCAGATATTTATTAGAAAGGGTGAGAATTCAACTCTTCCTAATACCTTACCCATCGATAAGTCTAATGATCCTGGAGGAAAGAACCTACCATTTCCTCATTTAACAGTGTCTCATAACAGAAGAGTGGTTAGAGCAGGAAGTGAACATGCTTTCCTAAGAAATGCATAGGCGAAAAAGGCACTGCCACCTGCTATAAAGGAAAAGCGAAGGATCCATTTCATTCAGTACTTTTCTGTATTAGTCCCGGCTTAGCCATTTTATTAACGGTGTGATTTTAAGCAAACCACTTAATCTACCTGGGCATTAGATTCCTTCTTGGTCTGATAAGGAGAATGGACTTAGTTTCTGAAGTCTGTTTTAATGAACCCAGGGGCTTGTACATGTATCTTCTCTGGTGAGCTACATCCTCAGCCCTTAAACATTCTCTCCCCTCTCTCTTTTCTCTCTCTCTCTCGTTTCTCTCTCCTCTCTCTCTCTCTCTTTCTCTCCCTCTCCCTCCACACCCCCTGTGTCAGTTGTGGAGCTTGAAATCTGCTGCCCCTCAGCTCTTCAGCTCAAGGTGAGCTTCCACCACTTGAGCCACAGCACCACTTCTAGTTTTCTGGTGGTTCACTGGAGATAAGAATCTCATGGATTTTCATGCCTGGGCTGGCTTTGAACCTTGATCCTCAGATCTCAGCCTCCTGAGTAGCTAGGATTACTGGCATGAGCCACCAGTGCCTGGCTCATAAACATTCTCTTTAAAAGTAAAATGTGAAACTGCTGATGGACAGGGGTGGTTTTCTAAGGATGAAAGCACTGAATGAAAAAAGATGGGTTTACATTCAGGAATCCAAACTTCCTTGCTGCTTCAAAAGGGTCCCGTGAATTGAGGATGACTTTTGGGGGCTAGGAAAAAAGATTTATTTGGTGAGCCATTAAACATAAGAAGAGGATAGATTATATTCTGAAAGACCATCTTTTCATTTTCTTATAATTTTACTTTTTTTGGGCGGGGGGGTCTGGTCGTGGGGCATGAACTCTTGGCCTGGGTGCTGTCCCTCAGCTCTTCAGCTCAAGGCTAGCGCTCTACCACTTGAGCACAGTGCTACTTCCGGTTTTTTTCTTATGTGGTGCTGAGGAATTGAACCCAGGGCCTCAAGCATGCAAGGCAAGTGCTCTACCACTGAGCCACCTTCCCAGCCCCAGGGCTTCACATTTGTTCACATGTTTCACTGGCATTCTACCACACCTCTTGCCCTGCTTTTTTTTGCAGGTTATTTTCAAGTGTGTAATTCAATGGTTTTAGTATATTCATTATGTGTTACAAAAATCACCACTAACTGACTCCTGAATATTTTCATTATCCATAATAGAACCTGTTATCAGATGCAGTGCCCTCCTGTTCTTGAATCTCTGGTAATCATGAGCCTTGTTTGTCTGAATTTGCCTATTCTGGACATTTCAATCTGTTTAATGGCTTTACTTACTTCTTTTCTGTGTTGTAAATTTCATTAGTCAAATGATGTTTCCTATTACTCCCCCCTCCTTTTTTTTTTCTTTGGCCAATCCTGGGGCTTGA